>NW_024753828.1:2976910-2979410 GCF_018991925.1 Homarus americanus | reverse complement strand
GGCGAGTTACCTTCCATAATAATGTCAGGAACCTCTGGACTGACAGATTCTCTAACTTGAAAATCCTCTCTCCTTTTTGGAGAGGAACACTGAGGGGAACCTGTAATTAAAGATTATTTTATTTAAATCAACTCTGCACTGCTTTATGTATTATCAATATGTTAACTAAATTTCAGAATGACCAATAATTTTAATATAAAAAATGCAAAATATTAAAGAGCACAACCTTCTTGATATTTACTCAACCGGAAACGAATGTAAACATAGAACCGATTACTGTATTGGCGGACTAGCCGATCAGCTGAGGCACACAACAAAACGTGTTTCTCGTGAGGCTTTCATTAATCGAACTGAAAATCCTTTTGGGAGCTCATTCATTAACCAAAATTTCGTTAATTGGACACACACACACACAGTGGGGTATGCTATAACGAATCTAATTGGTCCTAGAACCTCGTTCGTTATAGCATTTGTTCGTTATAGGATTAATCCGTCCCAGGCCCCCAAATACAACCACTTAACACTGAAAAATTTCTGTGGAAAATGTAAAAAATACGGTACTTTATCTTACCTTAGTGTTATTCAGCATGCAGGACAGGAGGCAGAGGGGGAGGGGGGAGGAGAGAATTATGGAGAAGGGGTGGAGGGAGAGGAGTCATCCTTCCTAGCCCTCTTTGGTGATTGTCTTACAGGCACTTTGTCTGTAGGGTCTTTTGCTACTTTTTTAAAGAAGGAATCCAGGGTTGGCTGCTTCAACCTTGATTTCTGGACCTTCCAAAAGTAGTTCATCACATTGTCATTAAACACACTGATGCCCTTTTCCACTGCACCAACATCAGGATGATAATCCTCCGCAAGCTTAGACAGTTTGCTCCAGCATAAGAACACATCCTTGAGATCTTTGGCTGGAATGATGCGGCTTTCCTCCTTGTCCTCATCCTCCACTGACGCCTCAGAAGTTAAGCTCTGCTTCAGTGTCTCATTTTCTTCTTTGTGAAGTTCAAGCAGCTCCTCAGTGGACAGCTCCTTACTGTGCTCTTCCACCAACTCCTCAACATCATCATCATCCACTTCCAGTCCCATGGAATTGCCCAGAGAGACAATTTCATGTACAACAGCCTGTTCCTCTAACTCTTCGAAGCCTTCAAAGTCTCTTTGAAGCACACATTCAGGCCACAATGGCCTCCAAGCAGCACAAAGACACCTCATAGTAACCTCTTTCCAGGCTGACACAATTAAAAACACAGCGTCTGCTATATTGAAGTGACTCTTCCAAAATTCCTTCAAACTAACATCACTGGAAGAAGTGGACGCAAAACATTTTCTAAACAGTGCCTTTGGGTACAGCTTCTTAAAGTTAGAAATTACCTGTTGATCCATGGGCTGGATGAGAGGTGTTGTGTTGGGTGGCAAGAAGTGCACAGTGATGAAGTTAACTCCTCTGGCAATTCAACCATCAAATTAGGAGGGTGGGCTGGTGCATTGTCCATCACCAACAAAGCTTTCAGTGGAAGATTATTCTCCCTGAGGTATTCCCGAACACTGGGTCCAAACACCTCAATCACCCACTCAGAGAATAAACTCCTGGTCACCCAAGCCTTTGGGTTTGACCGCCACATAACACCAAGGAGGGTCTTCCTAATGTTTTTTAAAGCTCTGGGGTTTTCTGCATGGTACACAAGGAGTGGTTTTATCTTGCAGTCACCAGAAGCATTAGCACAAACAAGGAGGGTAAGCCTGTCTTTCATTGACTTATGGCCAGGGACAGAAGTTTCCTCCCTTGTAATGTATGTACGGCGAGGCATTTTTTTTCCAAAAAAGTCCAGTTTCATCACAGTTGAATACCTGCTGAGAAACAAAGCCTCCCTCTTTAATAACATTCAAAAAAATGTCATGGTGTTCCTTAGCTGCTTCCTTATCTGCACTAGCAGCATCACCATGTCTCAACATTGTGTAATTTATTTCTTCTGAAACCATTAACCACCCCTTGGTACCCCTAAGCACTGGCACAGCACTATCAGTTGCACTGGGAGTCTTGGCTTTAAGGTCCTCAAACAATTGTCTGGCCTCACAAATTATAGCTTCACTAATGCTATCACCTGCCATTTCTTTCTCCTTTATCCACACTAAGAGTAAATTTTCCATCTCTTCAATCACATTACACCTTGCTTTGCTAAGTCTAGAGATTCCCTTAGCCACCTGCACAGTTTTCAACTCCTCTTTATTCTTCAAAATCGTACATACTGTATAGTCGATTTAGCCATCCCATATTCATCACTAGGTTTCGCAATGCTTGTTCCATTCTCACGTTTCTTTATGATTTCTTTCTTAGTTTCAAGGGTTATGAGCTTTCTCACTCGCTTTGGACGATTCATTGTTACAATTGTACACTTGTATAACAAAATAGTTATACAAATAACACGTATTTCCACATCAAAAGACGAAATTTCAACAATAACAGTGGTGCACTGGCTACACAATGAGACAAAGATGGCGCCTG
>NW_024753828.1:2966910-2971910 GCF_018991925.1 Homarus americanus | reverse complement strand
CGTGTGTGTGTTTGTTGGTGTGTTGCAGGGAATGCATGACATGTTCATCTCTCCGGCGGGAGGTGAGCCCAGTGCAGTCTTGCATGCCCCTGCCACTTCTGGACAGTGCCTGCAGAGGAAGCGAAAGTTGGACCAGACCGGCAGTGGTTACACCGGCCCTGCGTCCGGTTACACAGTGACTGCTACAGCAGTACCCTCCCAGACTATAGCTGCCAAACATCTTTCTCATCAGGTGAGGATCACATGTAGATTTGACTCTGGCTTCATAGCCCACATGACAGGTCAAAGAAAGAAGTTACCATATTTTATTGTGATTCCTCAAGCAGGGGTTGATATCTTTTCATCATTAATCAGTAGCTGATAGGAAAAACAGTAGCCGGGGTGTAACTACACTAGAGTGGAGGAAGAGAGTGGGGAGAAATTGATGACAGCTTCAGGAACAGCAGCTTAATGTACAAGAAAGGTAGGTAGGTCGCTGACAACTAGAACAGGTTTATTACACCATAAACTCAGACCTTTGATTTATGTTTTCCAAGTGTTATGCTTATGTCTGTCTGTCTTTTTTAGTGATTTGTCAAGTGATTTTTGAGATACAAGCATGTGAACACCTTTGACAGAGACGGTCTTTTTTAGGAGCTGTCTACATATTGTAAGTAAGGACTCAGTCATATTGGATTAGTTTGAAAGTGTGTCCAGTAGGCGTGACTGCTTATTTGGGGTCGGAGTACTGTAATTGCTTTATAAATAACCACTCACCCATCCAAACTAAGGTATATGAAGCAAGCTTCAACCAAGGTGTGAAGGGTGCTTCACACAAGCCAATGTTTCAAATGATCACTAGGAAGAACCTAGTTTTAAACCCCACAAATTTCCTCACACATATTCTCCACATCTTCTCTGGGCTATTGTAAATATGTGTTGTCTAAATTATCATGTGTTGCTTCTGGAATTAACACGAGCAAGTGGTTTACAGAACAGTACTTTTTTTTTATGTTGGTTATGGGTAGTAATTCCTGCATGGCTATATTTTTCATGGATGGTATACTGTATATATATATATATATATATATATATATATATATATATATATATATATATATATATATATATATATATATATATATATATATATATATATATATATATACATATACACCTAGACCCCGACTTACGACGGGGTTAGGGACCCAAATCCAGGTCGTAAGTCCGACATAGTCGTAACATAGATTTTTTTTTTTAATAAAAAATCTACAATGAAATACAGTACAGTAAAAGTAATGAATAATGATGAATGGATACAGTACAGTGAAAGTAATAAATAATAAGGAATGGATACAGTGTGACTGAGCACTTAACCTTTAATGTAGTCAGCTGAATGCACATGGGGCCCCCATAATTTTCTAATTATACATGGAGACTACATTAACTGGAAACGTTTCGGTATAGAAAATGCGTGTCATTTAAATTTTTTTTTTTTTTTTTTTTTTTTATCTATATCTGAGGCGGTCGTAAGTCCCGACGGTCGTAAGTCCACGTGAGTCGTAAGTCGGGGTTTAGGTGTATATATATATACTGTATATATAATTTTTTTTTTTTTTTTACAATTTAAGTTACCTTATAACTTTCACAATGAGCTCACTAGTTATAAGGTCAGGTAAAAAATAATTATAGAAAAAAGAAAGAATCTGTTTATGTAAATACAGTATTACCCCGCTTTACGCGGTTTCACTTTCCACGATTTCGCATTTACGCGGTACCTCGCCAGAACCGGACTTTCACTCTACGCGGGGCATCTACTCATATACGCGTTAAGTGGCGCGGGCAGGATGCGCACAAGGTCGCCCAGTCATCTAAACATTACCAAGTTCTTCACCCGCCACCCACCACAGCCTGCCCAAGTTAGTGATAGTGAGGATATAGACTTTGAGGGGTTTGACAAAGAGGCCCTGCAAGCCTATGTGGTGGATAGTGATACAAGTGATACAGGTGAGGGCCAATAATCTGCCCTCTGCCTCGGAACCAACCCCCCATCCCCGTGTGCCCAGCCATCTTTTCTACTAATGTAAGTGTTAAAGACCTAATATTATTGATATTTCTCTTAATTATTAATTGTGTGTGCATACCATCATAAAATTAAGATGTTATTTTTACTACAACGTAGATATTGTGTCTGAAAAATTGGAGTTTGGGGGTCGGGCCAGTCTCTATTGGAATTAATCCCATATGTTCTGTTGTTCACTTTACGCGGTTTTCACTTTCCCCGGTACCCCATGGGTTCAATTGACCGCATAAATCGGGGTACTACTGTACAATAGTATAGTACTGTAAAGAGATTTAATATAATAATGTACAGATGGATGTAGCTCCTGGAAGTTACTACAGTTACAGATGTGATTTTATTTACTTATTTATTTATTTATTTTTTACGGGGATTAGCCCATCCGGGCACAGATCACTGACCCACATCAGGGCCTGGAGGGCGAAAATATAATAATAATAATAATAATAATAATAATTAATAAAACAAATCATTTTAATATTAATAATAATTAATGAAACAAATACAAATTATAATAATAATAAAATAAATAAACAAATGAAAAAATAAATCTGAAATGACAGTATGAATGTTGTGTTGTCAATTGTAAGAGAAACAATTGAAACTCTGGAATTGTGTGTAAATGAGGTAGAAAGTCAGATCAGCAACCTGGGACTTGGCTTAGACTATACAGGTACAGTATACAGTACAGTAGCTTACGTAGGTCTGCTATAAAGTACAAGGATTCAGTACTGTATAGTACAGGAAAGCTTCAATTTACGAAAGAGATACATTAGTGAAGAAACTTTCGTATATAAATTTTTTGGTGTAAATTGAAGTCATTTTTCCCATTGACTCCCATTATACAGAAGTAGATATGTTGCTACAAAAAAAATTACTCAAATGTAAAAATACACATTTCTAAAAAATTTTATGTGGGAACAAAACTGTAGTTCTAAGTGTATGTATTAATCATAATAATGTTAATAAAACAGTGCAATACAGTATGTATCAAGTTATTTACATTTACTCCATATTAGAATACAGTACAGGTGTACCCCGATAACCGATGCATATAGGGACTGGGAAAAGTCGTTGGTTAGTGAATCAATGGTTATCGAAGCAATTAGTCCCATAAGAACACAACAAATTCAGGGGGCTAGGGTCTGGCCACCCCCCAAAAACTCCCATCTACCAGTGATATATTTCTGTACTGCACACTGTCAAGCAAGAAAATAAGCAGACATATAAAGCAAGCATAATAAGCCTTCAATAAGGAATGTAAAGCATAAATTGAGACTGATTTATCTGTGTTGAGGATGGTAGAGACAGTCTAGGGTGGCAAGTTCAAGTCTACCACTCTTTGCTGGTCCATCACCACTCTTATTTTGCCTTATCACATCACATTAAGCTGCCCAGCACAAGAGGAACTGTTACTGGGACATTTAGGCATGATTGAGTATCACACTAAGTCAGAAATAATGAAAAAAACTGAAGTCAGAGACACATAGTAAGTGCAAATAAGAGCAGAGACATGGGAATGAGTCAAAGGCAGTGGCAAGAATTCGCACCATGCCACCGCCTGCCAAATTTAAAACAGCTTTGTCGCTCCTCTCCCGTTTGTTGGATCTCCGGGGTGTCAGGGAAACTTGCTGGGTATTTCCCCTTCACTGTACTGTATGTAATCATCTGTTATGCGATGCAGCAGTTTTCGTGGTACAACTGTATACAGTATGTATTTTACTTATGGGTAACTGAAAGTGGTTGGTGCTTTGGGTGATGGTGTGGCAGGATGGTGGCAGATGGGTTTCATAATGAGCGGTGCTAGGATGTAAAACATTACTCTCTGAGGATCTATCTATACTGTACTATCATTATCAATCTCGTGTTGTGTGGGGCCTATAAAACACACAGCACTTGTGGAACATTCATGGCTATTATCAAGGTTACCAGGTGTGACATCACTAACAAATTCCTCCAGGACATGAGTTGTGGTCATTGCCATGTTCTTGTTGGTAAGTGTGTGACATCACTTTCTTCCTCCATATCAACATAATTGAAGTAATCAGTTATATATTTCTGCCTCTTATTTGATGGTCAGTTAAGCCGTACTTTTAGATCAGTACCGGTATGCAGCAGCTCCTTCATATGGCATATCTGTATCTATACAATAGAACACTGGTTATCTGACACCTACGGGGATTGAGAGGTGCCTGATAAAGATTTTCCAGTTAGTTGAAACTCACTCCTAGGATCCCTTGATAAATTATACAATGCACAGTTCTAGAGGCTGACCTTGCACATTCATGTCTCAGAAAAACAGACCTTTTTAACACCTATTCCACTTGGTATAAATGCTGTGGCTTAGAAATATAAACTTATTGTTGTCCATTATCCATATACTGTACTGTAGTACCTGTACATAATTTGCTATATTAACACTTTATCATTCTTTATAAATATAAAATTCGTCAGAATAATTATGTAAATAACAAAATTATTAACAATCTTATGTGCTAAAAAATAATGGCTACCTGAAATTTACATCAAAAGTTTATCTGTACTCTTAATACAACGGCTATATTAAACATTAGTACAGTATACTGTATAGTACTTCATGTTTGTAAACTTAAAGAAGGCATTTGACAGGGTATCACATGAAGTAGCTAGTATTGTAAAGTGAGCAATGAGAAAGCTAGGAGTCAATGAGTACCTTGTTAGACTGATTAAAGTATCACTATATATGAAGACTCAAAACCTTAGTGAGAGTAAATGGTGAGGGATTTAAGCCCCTTCTGCTTTTCATGGTGCTGGAGGCAATATCATAGTATTTTATGACTGAGCTGCCCAGGGAGTTGTATGCTGATGACTTAAAGCTAATAGCAGATAGTATCGAAGAGGAAGTGGAGAAATGGAAGGATGGAATAGTCAAATTGCCTGATAGTGAATGTGGTGAAAACAA
>NW_024753828.1:2786910-2961910 GCF_018991925.1 Homarus americanus | reverse complement strand
CTTTCCATACTTGAGGGAACACTTGCCATTACTTATTACCCTGTGTAGGTAGACCACTAATTACTTTTAACCCTTCGATGTCAAAAAATATGAAAAAAAAAACTGTGAAAAATTCTATATAAAGCTTTCACAATGGTAACCCTGCTTACTTATATGAGAATTGTGGAGCTGCCAGTGACACTTCCTGCAATTTCTTTTTCTGTGTAATCCTAAATTGGTTCCTGTACATTTATTGTAAATCAAAGAATACAAAACCATTTGTGCTAACTTTAAGGGTGGAATTTGAGCTTTTTGAAATTGAATTCCCTTCAGTGTATGTTTTGAAATGTGATTAGAATATTTATAAAATACAAATAGATAAGGGAAATGACTTCACAGTCATGATTACCAGTCCTCTCGAGACAACATTTTGAAATCCATTGTACCCAGGGTTTAAAACTTGCTAAAACTTGATAAAATCACACAGGAAAAAGGGAAATGGAGCACATTGGCTTTTGTCTTTATTCAAGACATCTTCAAAGGCAACTGAATTACAAGGACTGAGAGAGGCTTATGGTCTGACTGTACTGTACATACCTTATGAGAGATGTTGATGTAAGTTTAGTATGTGTACAGTATATTATTTTATTTTCCCTCATTTAATTTTTTTTTTTTTTTTACTTTATTCTTTTTCCACCACTCAATGGAATGATCAATTGTATGCTGCAGGCGACCACAAATACCTCTCATGTTTTTATTACTATCCAGCCAGCCAGCAGTATAATATATATAAACAAAGGGAATTGGTTAATAGTTGCACCACTGTAGGCTGATCAAAAGGTTGTTTTAATGATTGAATATGTCAAATCAGTCAGTTGATCAAGAATACAGATATGTATTGTAAATAGAGCTGCCAGCCATAGCTAAAAATCAATGGGTCTCAGTAAAGTAAGATGTTGTTCTCAAAAATTATTGCAGCAGCAGGCTCGGCCACCACCTACCCGCACCACCAGCCAGTGCAGCAACAACGTGCATCCACTATCAAACTCTTAGATCCATATCAAAAGTGCTCCACAAAGGTAAGTGTTTTATACCTCACAAAATGTAATATTCTGGGAGTCTTATTACATTGTTTTTGCTTTGTCTCCTTGGATGATTTCCTTTTTCCACTGATTCATTTGTTATGGGTTAGGCAGAGGGTTGGCTTTTTCATTGGTTTGATAATTTTTCTGTTGCCTTTTATTATTTCTAGATGGTTTTATTGATTTTTCCACGTCAGCGGTGATTTCCATCACCACTGATGTGGAAAAACTTCTTAACACTAAATCTTGAAGGCATGTACCCAGATAAAAATCAATTCCCAAGTACAGTATATTAGAGCTCTTACCAGTCCAACTAAACCTCTTTCTTTGTCTAATTCATTCTAATTCACTGGGAAAGTAAAAAAAATGTATTGTATGTTTTAGCAATGAAAATTATTCTGTTACCTGTCACTTAAAACAGATATCTGACCAGAACTCACACAACAACTAAACTTTCAAGAAATACTAATATCATTCTTATAAATGGAATGTTTAAGATATTACAGGGATTGCATATGAAGATTAGACCTATAAAATTATATTTTAATGTACTGTAGATATCAAAACTGACAGAATTTTTTTTTATTTTCTGTGATTAAGTTTGCCTTACCTGTGTTATGTTCAGCGCAAGTGCTTTGACCACAATGGTCACAGTGGAAGCAGCTCAGGCGTAGAGAACGGGAAAGTGGGGGCTCCAGGCGGTGCCCCGGCCACAACAGCCAAGACGGTGGCCCACGGCAAGGTGGCCCTGGGTGGCGGCCAAAACAATGCCACCAAGGGCGGAAACTCATCTGCTGCAGATGGAGACTATCAGGTTGGTGTTCTTGTGGATGTTATTACAGTCTGTCTGTCTGTCTCTCTCTCTCTCTCTCAATTGGTAGAGTTCTGAACACCATTCCTTTTCTCCCAGTGGTCCCCAGTGTTGTTGCTTTGCCTTTACGTACTTGCTTTAGAGGACATAATAATACACCAGAGAAGCACAAAAAAAGTGCGAGGTGCAGCACTGGTCACAACAACACACATGAGGGAACTGACTCCTCTCTCAACTGCCGCCCCACACACACACACACACACCCTAAACCAGAGCCCATCCGATTTATGGGGGTTTCCAACTTAAAGGGGTCTTTTTGTACCTGTCTTTTCATAAGTCAGTCTGTGTTCTTAGTACTCAGGGTATACAATTAACTTTGTGCCCTGATACTTCATGAATTCATTTGAAATATTATATTATATACTGTAAAACATGGTGATTCACTCACTCATGAGGTGCTCATACTACAGTAGCTTTCTCGACTCATCTGTCAGTTTGGGATGAAGCTACTACACCGTCCTCGCTACTGTGCCCTGCAACCACCTGAGGTCCCCGTCTGCAAATTGCTGTTTGATACCACAAATTCAACCAACCCTTATGACCACATACTGATTGCCATAAGCACAATCCTATTCCAACCATTTTAATAATTATTAGCAATTCTCAGATCATCTGTCTCTTCACTCTTTACCAATCTCATTTTTGTACTGTAACTGCACTGAAATTCCTGGTTAAGTGACCCTCCCCATGTCATTATACCTTTACCATTTATGTCATTTGTATTTCTTAAGCTAATGGATGCTGTATTTTTCAATGAACTGTTGTTATTATTATTATTATTATTATTATTATCATCATCATTGTTATTATTATCATTGTTATTATTATTATCATTATTATTATTATTGCTACTACTACTACTACTATTTTTTTTTTTTAAATCGTGGCCTCCAGCCTCCCCCAATAGCCACACCTTCGCCGCCATTTTATTACCTTAATATTAAATATCCTAATACATAAGTAGCTATTCTATATGTGTTGAATTAGTTGAGCCGCAGATCTATGCGGCATTCAGTGACTGTAGCCTCATAGTCAATATCTGCAGCTGTTGTCGGCATTGGGTAGAAGCTCTCGTTCCCCTGAGGCAGAGCAAAGTCGATCGAAGGAGAGAGAAAAACAGTCGACATCTCATCCAGGCTGTAACATAACTTCTGGGCTGCTGCTTCTGTTCGGAGATCACCTCTGCGAGTCTGGCATAGAAGCATCTTGCACTTGGTCCCATCCCACAAGAAGTTGTGAACACTAGAGGAGTGAAGCTGCCTTGATCAACGTTTTGAATTCTCTCCCCATATGCCCTTATCTAGTCGTTCTCGTCCCTCCTGTGTGCAGCGTCGAGAGCTAGGTTAGGGTGACATGCTGCCATGGGATAAAAAATCCTGATGTCGAAGAAAGCTCGCTGTCCCTGCGTCCAGAATCCTCGAGCACTGATGTCAACACAGGCTTCGTTAGATGTGTTTGAAGTCCTATATTGGAAGATCTCACTGTCCAAAGCAAGGAGGGTCGGCTCTACCATGACATCCCGGCAGATTTCCTTCAACATATTTGCAGTGAGGTCCCTTACTTCGTCATGCCTCATGCATATGAAGCCCCCCTTTCTTGTACGCCATGGTTTGATCGACATCATAGGAAGAGCCACACACCCATTGGGAGGGCATATCTTCTACTGGCCAATTGTACCTTAGAGCAATGGCATCTGTAAATTCTTGTTAATTGAGACTGAAACCATTTGCCCTTATCGGTAACGTAGTTAACCAGTTCGAGGCGCCCACCTCCTGCACTATAGCTACCTTTTTTCTTCAAATTCTCTGGTATTTGCAGCAATAGTTGCTGCAACTTGTCACTTTGGCTGTGCTCTCATTCTGTCGTAATGGATCTTTGGATCTTGTTTACTTCACTGGTATCCACCTCTCCTGTTGTGTTCTGAGCTATTATGTGGTCCGTGAGGGCTGCCGTGAGCTTAACTGAGTTTTGATGCTCAGTGGCAGCAATCTCCTCTGGATTGGTTAGTCCCATTCCTCCCAGTCTCGGTGGTAGTGCAAGGAGTGATCTTTCTGTTGGGGTTAAGTGAAAATGTTTCACTAATTTGGGAATGAAATTGACGCTGATAGCTTCTTCCAGGGGGTAGAGGAGGGGTCCGATATCAGGGACAGTGCGCATCAGGTAGTTGCAGCGATGCTTGACTCCATGGGTGATTGCTGCAAAAACCGCATGTGGCTCTGTGTTAGCAATCTCAGACAGAGCTTGGATTTCCCTAACCCACTCATTCACATTTCCCGCTATGTATTCGGCCTTAAAGTCCGTCGTGCCGATTACTGCGCCTAGGTGTGTCTGGCCATCCTTTGTTATTTTAACCTCACTTCCACCGAACACCTCCATTGCCCGTTCATAATGTTCTGGCTTCACAATGAGGAAGGACTTGCTGGCGTTTGGGTGGTACCCTATTAGTGGACCTCGCGATGTTACCAAGTCCCACCACTTTATGATGTCCTCCATTTTTCCTGCTCCTGTAAGGTCATCAGCGTGCGCCACTTGTTTGACCTCAGTTGTTTCAAATTTTATTTCGTGTTGGAGCACTTATAGGCCTATTGCGTACATTGCCATTGCAACAGGGTTCCCCTGTGTTGTTCCCTCGGTTGACTGTAAGATGGTATCACCTCTTAAAGTCTTGTTGTTTACCATATAAAGGTCTGATGGATTCCTACACGAGTTTTCAACATACATTGCAAAGCTTGGACACTTGATCTTGATGTTGTGCAGTGCGGCCTTGCAGTTAAGTATGTTGAATGCGTTTGAAACGTCGACCAGGAGAACGGCCTCACAATCGCGCTGCTCAAATATCGTTCTCATGGCGGGAATGGCAGCTTCCCCTCCAGCTTGTTGGCCAGCACAAACTTGCAGGTTCCCTGCTGCTGCCCTGACATCGTCCTTTACCACCTCCATTATGCATTTTCCGATGATTCGCCTCGGCACTTCCCCCACTCCTGTTGGCCTACATCCTGGATTCTTATCCAGGGGATGAGGTGGCAGGCCGTCAGAGGATGGAGGTGGTGGCAGCATGAGGATGCCAGCTTTCTTGCAAGGACGGCAATGGCCATGCAGAGATCACTTGCTACGGGGCCAAACTTGTTAGTGCTGAGGATGACTCTCCAACCGTTTGCATCCAGACCTGAAGGGCTGGCACCTCCCTGAGTCATCAGTGCCTTTTTCCACACCATCCCTCCTGTTATTTTCTGCTACTACTTTTTTTTTCTAATTTTAAACAAAATGGCCTCCAGCCTCCCCCAATAACCATACCTTTGCCACCATTTTAGTACTGTAATATTAAATATCCTAATACATAAGTAGCTATCCTAGCTGTGTTGAGTGACTGTAGCCTCATAGTCAATATCTGCAAGGGGCCGATGCTCTCGTTCCCCTGAGGCAGAGCAAAGCTGACCGAAGGAGAGAGAAGGACAGTCGACATCTCATCGAGGCTGTAACATAACTTCTGGGCTGCTGCTTCTGTTTTGATATCACCTCCTCGAGTCTGGTGTAGAAGTATCTTGCACTTGGTCCCATCCCATCAGAGGTTGTGAACACTAGAGGAGTGAAGCTACCTTGATCAGCGTTCTGAATTCTCTCCCCGTATGCCCTTATCTTGTCATTCTCGTTCCTCCTGTGTGCAGCATCGAGAGCTAAGTTACGGTGACATATGGCCATGGGATCAAAAACCCTGATGTCGAAGAAGGCTCGCTGTCCTCGCGTCCAGAATCCTCGAGCACTGACGTCAAGACGGGCTTCGTTGGATATGTTTGAAGTCTTATGTTGGAAAATCTCACCATCCAATGGAAGGAGGGTCGGTTCTACCCTGACATCACGGCAGATTTCCTTCAACATATTTGCTGAGAGATCCCTTACTTCGTCATCCCTCATGCATATGAAGCCCCCCTTTCTTGCACACCATGGCGTGATCTACGTCATAGGAAGAGCCACACACGCATTGGGAGGGCAAACCTTCTACTGGCCTACCGTACCTTAGAGCATTACTACTACTGCTATGGTACTACTTTTTTCCTTTTTTTTTATTTATTTATTTTTTTACGTGGCCTCCGTCCTCCCCCATTAACCACACCTTCGCCTCCATTTTATTACCTTAAAATTAGATATCCTAAAACATAAGTAGCTTTCCTAGCTGTGCTGAGTTGGTTGAGCCGCCGATTTATGCGGCATTCAGTGAATGTTACCTCATAGTCAATATCTGCATCTGTTGTCGGCTTTGGGGCCGATGTTCTCATTCCCCTGAGGCAGAGCAAAGCCGACCTAAGGAGAGAGAAGGACAGTCGACATCTCATCCAGGCTGTAACATAACTTCTGGGCTGCTGCTTCTGTTCGGATATCACCTCTGCGAGTCTGGCGTAGAAGCATCTTGCACTTGGTCCCATCCCACCAGATGTTGTGATCACCAGAGAAGTGAAGCTCCCTTGATCAAGGTTCTGAATTCTCTCCCCGTATGCTTTTATTTTGTCATTCTCGTTCCTCCTGTGTGCAGCATTGAGAGCTAAGTTACAGTGACAAGCGGCCATGGGATAAAAAATCCTGATGTCGAAGGAGGCTCGCTGTCCTCGTTTCCAGAATCCTCGAGCACTGACGTCAACACAGGTTTCATTGGATGTGTTTGAAGTTCTATGTTGGAAATTCTCACCGTCCAAAGGAAGGAGGGTCGGTTCTACCCTGACATCACGACAGATTTCCTTCAACATAGAGTATTTGCACTGAGATCCCTTACTTTGTCATACCTCTTGCATATGAAGTCCCCTTTCTTGCACACCATGGCGTGATCAACGTCATAAGAAGAGCCACACGCATTTGTAGGGCAAACCTTCTACTGGCCTACTGTACCTTAGAGCAATGGCATCTGTAAATTCTTGTTTATTGAGACTGAAACCATTTACCCTTATCGGTAACGTAGTTAACCAGTTCGAGGCGCCCACCACCTGCACCCACCTCCTACGCTATAGCTACATTTTTTTTAAATGCTCTGGTACTTGCAGCATCAGTTGTTGCAACTTATCACTTTGGCCGTGTTGTCGTTCTGTCGTAATGGACCTTCGAATCTTGTTTACCTCACCGGTATCCACCTCACCTGTTGCGTTCATAGCTATTATGTGGTCAGAGGGGGCTGCCGTGAGCTTAACTGAGTTTTGATGTTCGGTGGCAGCAATCTCATCTGGATTGGTCAATCCCATTCCCTCCAGTCTCGGTGTTAGTGCAAGGAGTGGTCTTTCTTTTGGTGTTAAGTGAAGGTGTTTCATGAAATTGACACTGATAGCTTCTTCCAGAGGGTGAAGGAGGGGTCCGATATCAAGGATAGTGTGCATCAGGTAGTTCCAGAGATGCTTGACTCCATGGGTGAATGCCGCAAGAGCCGCATGTGGCTCTGTGTTAGCAATATCAGACAGTGCTTTGGATTTCCCTAACCCACTCATTCACCTTTCCCGTTACGTATTCGGTCTTGAAGTCCGTCGTGCCGATTACTGCGCCTAGGTGTCTTTGGCCGTCCTTTGTTATTTTAATGTCACATCCACCGAACACCTCCATTGCCCGTTCATAATGTTCTGGCTTCACAATGAGGAAGGACTTGCAGGCATTTGGGTGGTACCCTATTTGTGGACCTTGGGATGTTACCAAGTCCCACCACTTTTTGATGTCTTCCGCTTTTCCTGCTCCTGTAAGGTCGTCAGCATACGCCACTTGCTTGACCTCGGTTGTTTCAAATTTTATTGTGTGTTGGAGCATGGATGGGCCTGTTGCATACATTTCCATTGCAACAGGGTCCCCCTGCGTTGTTTCCTCGGTTGACTGTATGATGGTATCCCCTCTTAGAGCCTTGTTGTTTACCATATAAAGGTCTGATGGATTCCTACAGGTGTTTTCAACATATATTGCAAAGCTTGGACACTTGATCTTGATGTTGTGCAGTGCGGCCTTGCGGTTAAGTATGTTGAATGCGTTTGAAATGTCGACCAGGAGAACGGCCTCACAATCGCGCTGGTCAAATATCGTTCTCATGGAGTGAATGGCAGCTTCCCTTCCAGCCTGGTGGCCAGCACAAACTTGCAGGTTCCCTGCTGCTGCCCTGACATCATCCTTTACCACCTCCATTATGCATTTTCCGATGATCCGTCTCAGCACTTCCCCCACCCCTATTGGCCTACATCCTGGATTCTTATCCAGGGGAATGAGGTGGCAGGCCGTCAGAGGATGGAGGTGGTGGCAGCATGAGGATGCCAGCTTTCTTGCAAGGACGGCAATGGCCATGCAGAGATCACTTGCTACGGGGCCAAATTTGTTAGTGCTGAGGATGACTCTCCAACCGTTTGCATCCAGACCTGAAGGGCCGGCCCCTCCCCGAGTTTTCAGTGCCTTTTTTCCACACCATCTCTCCTGTTATTTTCTCGAACAGGGCAGCGTTTGGTGGGATATAGTCACCCTGGAACCTGATGCCTTCGTCTTCACTTGCAGGGGGATGTTTTTCCTTTAGTTGATTTAATGTCTGTTTATTGGCAGAACCCCACTGGAGGATTCCTCTGTGAGAGATCTTACCGCCAAAGACACTTTTCCCGCAATCATTTTGTTTCCAAACTTTCTTGCAACATCATCAGTGTTTTGCTTTTCGTCTCGTATAAATTTTAGTTCCTTCAGTGTTCTTGCTTCACTTAGGAGATCATCAAGGGCCCCATTCTGCCACATTGTCAATCTTCTCTTCATTCCTGCCACATTTTCTTTGTGCTTAGTATTTGTGTGTGTCCTCTGACAGAATAGATGTGGTATTATTGCCAGTATTTGAAGAGCTAAAGGGGCAAGGAAGCAGTCCTGAGTGTGCGGTTATGAGGCGAGTAATCTCCTGAATCATTTCTTTGGTGGCCGCACACTTGGGTGGTTCAAACAGGTTAGCTGGCGACCACCTGACAATTTCCGAGTAAGTTTCTTTAACCCATATGTCCGCATTTTCCATCGACATGCCATTCCACTGTGGTGGCTGTCTCTCAATCACCTCGTGGACATCTGCTACTATTGGAGCAGCATTTATTGGTACTACATTTTCAGGTTGAGTAGACTCACTGCTATCATTTTGGATATTATCGGGTGGTTGGGTCCCGGTGATATCCACTGTGGCCTCCTGTGTCGGCTCCTTGCCATGTGGGTTCCGACAATTGTTTCCCTTTCTGCAAACCACACATGGTTGGTTGTTTCTCGCATAATCACAGCTAGTGCAGTTTTGGTTCTGGCTAGCATAGACGCAACAATGTCTGTTATCCGGCATAGTGTTCCGCACTTTGGGCGACAGTTACGTCTGCCTCCGACATCTGCTTTGGTCCCATACAGAAGAAACCAGTTCTTATGAGGAAAGGGCGGAGAGGTGGCAGGCTCGACTGCCGTATCCGGGTAGTAGGGGCACACGTGCGCGCGTGGGTGTGTAGGCCAGCCCCCTGAGGGCGACAAGCCACACATCAGAGCAATACACTGGGAGCGAGAATTGTCACACCTAACACTTGTTTATATATCCTTGGCAGAATTAACCACCATTTCTATGGTCGCACTGATGTAAGATTAGTTATATATACTCACTTGGTCAGCTGTCACTACATGAAGTGACCGTTACTTGTGAGAGGTGACAACAAGAGTAGAACACTTGGCCCCATAGGGGCGAGAGTCTAGATGCCACCCCCGCCAAAGTAGGCCTATCGACACTGGCACCTGCACCAGCTGTCTCACCTAGCACTCAAAACTCGCTTGGTGATCGCCAGTGAACACAAGGAGTATTTGCGATCAATGCCGTAAGGGATGAGGAGAACCTTCGGTGACAATGCTTAGGGTGACATCCAATATTCACTGACACACTGTGAAATTCCTGCTCCCACACTCCGAATATGTCCCGTCCAATAACACTTTAGATCAGGAAGGACACTCCACCACACCCATGCTGTGCTGGCCGCGCCTACTACTACTTATTTTTTTATTATAACGTGGCCTCCAGCCTCCCCCAATAGCCACACCTTTGCCACTATTTAATTACCTTAATATTAAATATCCTAATACATATGTAGCTATCCTATCTGTGTTAAATTAGTTGAGCCGCAGATCTATGCGGCATTCAGTGACAGTAGCCTCATAGTCGATATCTGCAGCAGTTGTCAGAATTGGGGCAGAAGCTCTCGTTCCCCTGAGGCAGAGCAAAGCCGTCCGAAGGAGAGAGAAAGACAGTCGACATCTCATCCAGGCTGTAACGAAACTTCTGGACTGCTGCTTCTGTTCGGAGATCACCTCCGGGAGTCTGGCGTAGAAACATCTTGCACTTGGTCCCATCCCACCAGAGGTTGTGAACACTAGAGGAGTGAAGCTGCCTTGATCAACGTTTTGGATTCTCTCCCCATATGCCCTTATCTTGTCGTTCTCGTTCCTTCTGTGTGCAGCATCGAGAACTAGGTTACGGTGACATGCGGCCATGGGATAAATATTCCTGATGTCGAAGAAAGCTCGTTGTCCCCGCGTCCAGAATCCTCGAGCACTGACATCAACACGGGCTTCGTTAGATGTGTTAGAAGTCCTATGTTGGAAGATCTCACCATCCAATGGAAGGAGGGTCGGTTCTACCATGACATCCCGGCAGATTTCCTTCAACATATTTGCTGTAAGGTCCCTTACTTCGTCATGCCTCATGCATATGAAGCCCCCTTTCTTGCACACCATGGCGTGATCGCCGTCATTGGAAGAGCCACACACGCATTGGGAGGGCAAACCTTCTACTGGCCGACCGTACCTTAGAGCAATGGCATCTGTAAATTCTTGTTTGTTAAGACTGAAACCATTTGCCCTTATCGGTAACGTAGTTAACCAGTTTGAGGCGCCCACCACCTGCACCCACCTCCTACTACTACTACTACTACTGTATTATATACTGTACTGGATATGGATATACCTGTACACATGCATATATAATATGTACATATTACACCTTTTTGTTTGAAGTGACGAATAGAATGATACCATTACTGTATATTTATGGCACAAGAATTCTCATATTCACTGCCTATATAAGAGAGAGCAAAATATTTGACTCGGCTTCAAGTAAGGGAAAATGTTCTTGTAATGTGTAAATATATAAATAAATGTATTTAATTGTACTTCAGGTTGTACCTCTCTAGTCCGGCAACCTCGGGACCTGACCGGTGCCGGACCATGGAAATTCACCCTTTTCCTGGATAGATAGTGACCACTTTCACTGCTTCGTGGTCTCTTTGAAGACATGTTGAAGGGTTAAATGTTGTACAGTAGGTTCTCAAGTTTGAGTTTTTAATTCGACATTTTTTATTTGGACAAAAAAAAAACACTACACAATTTAAAATTTTGACGGGTGTGAGCGGCCCGCCAACGTTCAGACGTGCACAATCGTGTAAACAGCGTCATTTCTCTTATGTACAAAAGATTCATTATTGTTTATTACTGAATGTCTTTTTGATTGAAATAATGTTTGTGTGCAAAATGAATAATACAATTAATTAATAATACGTAGAATATTAAAATACACGAGGAGACGAGACGGCATTGTTTTCGTTAATGTTTACAAAACCAGTGACTGGTTCTACATATAAAACTGAAGAAAATAAGACCCTGGTTGTAGCTGTAGTAAAATTAATGTAAAAAATTCATATGATTGTTTTAAGTAATGTTATTTAATATTAATAAATGGAACAATAAAATTAGCTAACCATTAATGGTAAAGAAAAAAGTGAGATCGCATATGTAAGTGCGCACATGTGAAAACATATCGTCATTACTCTACATAAGAATATGAAAGCAACACTTATATACTGTTCATATACATTTTAATTGTTTCTGAATTAAAAAAAAAAATTCTACCCATCAGTGGTGGTAAAGTTGAAAACATAAGGACAGCCAATGTTGTGTGTGTTTTTTCTCGGTTGACGAAGTTGCCAAGTCATCAGGTTCAACTCTAGCTGAAGCTGTAGAACATAAAAACTTTTTCTGTTGTTTTTAGTTTTTATTTAACTTTATCTGTTATTTTTCTTTGGTCTATTAGGATGTTAATTTATTACAGGTAGTAATTCGCCAAAAAAGTAGGGTAAATAAGGCAAAATTTATCCAAACATCGAAAGTACCAGACTCAAATTAATTTTCTCCATAGGAAGTTGTATTTAAATTTGGACGATTTGAATTTCGCGAGGTTTTTACAGTCTAAATAGGTGTCCAAGTATGAGATCCTACTGTACGCTGTATAGACAAACAGAGAGAGAGAAAGCCGAACTGTCGGATGTTAACAAACTGATTTCCAACCGCCACTCCGCCAATGCCGCGTAGCGGCTATTGGGCAAACTAAAATTGTTCTGGACCACAAAATGCCGGACTAGAGAGGTACAACCTGTATATATAGTTATAAACAAATGTACAGTATTTAATTTTATATTTATTTTCAGTTGGTGCAGCATGAGGTACTTTATTCACTTACTGCACAGTATGAGGTATTGGAATTCTTGGGGAGAGGCACATTTGGCCAGGTGGTCAAGTGCTGGAAGAAGGGCACCAATGACATCGTGGCAATCAAAATCCTCAAGAACCACCCCTCCTATGCCAGGCAGGGCCAGATTGAGGTGAGCACTGAAATGATTACAATTATATTTATTTGTATTTATAATTATTCTTTAAGCCTCTTCCTCCAATACTCACCTGTAACCATTCACTCCGCCTGCTGTAACAGTTGAGGCACTGTTTCAGGTATGAAATTTAATGGATCATAATCTACCAGCTGACCCTGTTGTTCTGCTGTTTATGGCCTATACCTGAATAAGGTATTCCTGGCTGTCGTGGCTCTGGACCCCTCATTCTGGCAGCCACAGGACCTTCCTAATTTTAATCTTTACTGTCCTTGGGATTAACAAGTTGTTCTAGGCACACCTAAGTTTTAAATATGGGATTGATCCTTAAATCCTGATTTATAACCAAGCCAGGATAGAAAGCCCCAACCCTCCTCTCTTGGATGTTTTGCGAGGGTTAAATGGAATTGAAGGACTATATCGGTATACTTTGTTATGCGTTGGACATGTTCTCTTGAAAAATGCCATGTTAAGTGAAACAACGTACAAGGGGTCCCCGGGTTACGAACGGGTTCTGTTCCCGAGGATGTTCTTAAGTTAGAAATGTACACAAGTCGAAACACATGCTATGTGCATACTGTATTTACAGAACAATGTTTAAAATCCCACTACTGTACATCATAGCGTAAGTCCTTATTTACATCTAAAATCACTTATTTAAAAGAAAAGAATAAATAGAATGACAAAATACAGTAAATGAAAGTAAAAAATAAGTCATCAGGTAAATAAAATACAGTACTGTAAATCTAAAGTTTAATCCCGTTCGTATTGGCTGGCGTTCTTAAGTTGTTTACACCCAGTACTGTACAGGCAGTCCCCAAGTTATGACCGTCCAACTTACTATCACCTGCACTTACTAACGAAACCCCAATACATTCATTGCAAAAAGTTGTAATTAAAATCCCCTTTTTTTTACATTATTTTCATTATTCTATACAGTTTAACATCACTTTATTTGCAGCACGTATTTACATTATTTGTTTTATATGAGATATTATTGTTGTTTTGTATGGGCAGAGTTGTGCTTTATCCTAACATAAACTATGGAATTAACACAGTTCTGATCTACAAACAAATCAAATTACGAACGGGGTCCAGGAACGTATCCCCGTCGTAAGTTGGGGACTGCCTGTAGTTAAAACTTGATACCCTTTGAAAATTATTTATTTATTTTTATTTATTTATTTTTTGTGTGTGTAGGATTGTGTGTGCATGTAGCAAAGTAATAAAAAGAAGAAAACTATGGGCATCTACCTGAAATTACAAGTTCATAAATAACCATAACAACTTAACATATAATATAGCTCATAGGTGGGGAACGGTGGGAAATTACCCCTCTTGGCCTGAAGTGCACATTTTAAATAGTTCATAACAGTAAAACGAATTTATTTTATCTCTCTAACAATGTGTTCGTGTTCTCCGTAGGTCCAAATCCTGACAAGACTAAGCCAGGAGAGTGCAGATGATTACAACTTTGTGCGAGCATTTGAATGTTTCCAGCACAAGAACCACACATGCTTGGTGTTTGAGATGCTTGAGCAGAACCTTTATGACTTCCTTAAACAGAATAAATTTTCACCATTACCCCTCAAGTTCATCAGACCCATTCTTCAGCAAGTTTTGACAGCACTTCTTAAACTCAAGGTACTTTTGTCATATGCAAGTTTATGCTAATTCAGTGTACTACAGTATTGCTGGGGATTAGCCATAGTACTAGATAGGCAAATGGGTTGTAGGCTCAGTGTTTTACAGCTTGGAGGCCTCTACACTGAATGTTGATAATGTGTTGAATTGGTCAATTAGGTTGCATCAAACGACAAATTTTTTCTAGTTTGTGCACCCTAGACCAGACTTATCTCGACCAATGCACCTCAGTCTCGTATTAAGTGAGTCCAGGTTAGAGGGAGTTTACTGTAGTATGGGAATAATGGTGAAATTGCATAATGTCATTTTAAGGGGGGATTCTCCACTCAGTCCAGCAAGCAACCTGTCTTTCCTGTTGTCCATCATAAACAGAATGAAGTTCTCACTCCTGTTTTTTCTTATTTTATAGTTTTATATTATATTCTCTTTATTTCTAAGTCACATTAGAGTATTGTATTACAGTATTAAATTGTATTATTTAAGATACTTGAGGAAGACTTCAGTATATAGCAAATTCGTTCAGAAAAGAGAGGTACTTGTGGAGTCTGAGGAGTGCTTCATTATATAGCGAAATTAAGGTGTATAGAAGTTTGGTATAGAGAGGTAACACTGTATTTAGAAGCTAATTACTATTTTTTTCCCTCTTGCCCAGCAACTTGGCCTCATTCATGCTGACTTAAAGCCAGAAAACATCATGTTGGTGGACCCAGTTAGACAGCCTTATCGTGTCAAGGTCATTGACTTTGGAAGTGCATCTCATGTCAGCAAAGCTGTGTGCAACACCTACCTACAGTCGCGCTACTACAGAGCTCCGGAGATCGTTTTAGGGCTTCCGTTTTCTGAAGCTATCGACATGTGGTCTTTAGGCTGTGTCATTGCTGAACTTTTCCTAGGATGGCCGCTGTATCCTGGGTCATCAGAGTATGATCAGGTATGTCACTGTTGGAGGTTAAGTTGGTTTTAATTTTTAGGGAAAGTCATAAACTGTATGTGCCTTGAAGTAGTTTGTCACTTCCTATACGGGAGTCTTGTAAATAGATTTGGCTCTAGAGAACTTTTTTCCTTCAGAACTCCATATGTCGGTTAAGTGTCTGATAGGAAATATCGGATGATCAATTTATATAAGAAAAGATTTAAAGAGTTTTTCAGTTATGTAAGATTTCCCAGTGAGTCTAGCTATCTCCAAACCGAATATTGACCCAACATTAAATGAGAAAGGGTGTCCCCAATTTTTTTTTTCGCTTAAACAAATTAACATTTAGCATCAGAGTTTTTACACTGCCCCTGATGTTGTAAGAGGGATATGTTTACTGTACCCTGTTGGATGATAATAGATCAGTGTAATTGATCTTAACCACTTAATTTTTTTCCAGATCCGATACATCAGCCAGACACAAGGAATCCCTGCAGAACACATGTTAAACAATGCCACCAAAACCACTAAGTTTTTCTACAGAGACAATGAGTCAACTTATCCCTTTTGGCGGCTTAAGGTGAGATCTATTAGTCTCTTGGATTGCATTTAGTCTGAATAATTCCTCTTACTATAAAACTGGTTTGGGTTTGTACTCTTAGGTGATAGTTTTGGAATATGGTAAACCATATATTGGCAGGAGTACTATGTAGAGTACTGTACATACAGTATTCAATTATGACATACAATTGTCTGAACTAATTATGAATGAGGATATCTTTGTGTAATATTGATGCTATGGTGTGCAGACTCTTAATACAATTGCACTCCCTTTGACATCAAAGAACCAAATATGATGGAATGATAGTTGTGACTCCCCTAGTACCCCCATTGATCAACAGATGACAAGTGTTGTTAGTACAGTACAATGTCTAGTTATATTAAAGCATCTGTACAGTAGTACCCCATTTACCCGGTCAATTGAACCCACAGGGTACCGTGGAAAGTGAAAACCACGTAAAGTGAACAACAGAACATATGGGATTAATTCCAATAGAGACTGGCCCGACCCCCAAACTCCACTTTTTCCGACACAATACCTATGTTGTAGTAAAAATAACATCTAAATTTTATGATGGTATGCTCACACAATTAATATTTAAGAGAAATACTGTCGCCAGGTTAATGTCCATTCAAATAATGGACTCAAATCCCCCCCCTCTTCCCAGCTCACTAGCTCCTACCTCTCTGAGAAATGTTTGGGTGAAACCACTAGATTTTAACGTTTAGTAATAAATAATACCTCAGACTAAAGTTAGGATAATATAATTGACATTTCTGGATTCCTTGCAGGTCAGGGAATATTTTGAATGTAAACTTCATATATTTTGCACAAAAGATAAAATATTTGCTTTGTGTAAACCAAATTATTACATTAGATCTAAAATTTGTATGTCTAATGCAAAATCCATGATGTTTATATTCAAAATGATCATCATATTGTAAGAATTCCAGCAATGTAAATTATATTCTGGCCGAGTAATTTGTATGAATTTTATGAGCTAAAACAAATATCTTCAGGTAATAAAAAAAAAAATATTCTTCACGACACTATCTGTCAATCAAAGTACCCCACCTTGCCTCCCCCCCTCCTCACACTCACGCCAGCTGGGTCGGTCGGTCCCAACCCTCCCCCCACCCCCCACCTTCCCTCCCTACCAGAGAAATGTTTGGGTGAAAAAACTAGATTTTAACTTTTAGTAATAAATAATACCTCAGACTAAAGTTAGGATAATATAATTGACATTTCTGGATTCCTTGCAGGTCAGGGAATATTTTGAATGTAAACTTCATATATTTTGCACAAAAGATAAAATATTTGCTTTGTGTAAACCAAATTATTACATTAGATCTAAAATTTGTATGTCTAATGCAAAATCCATGATGTTTATATTCAAAATGATCATCATATTGTAAGAATTCTAGCAATGTAAATTATATTCTGGCCAGGTAATTTGTATGAATTTTATGAGCTAAAACAAATATCTTCAGTAAATAAACAAAGAAATATTCTTCAAGGACACTTTCTGTCAATCAAAATACCCCACCTCTGCCCTCTCTCCCTTCCTACCCCCCACCTTCCCTCCCTACCAGAGAAGGGATTGGGAGAAAATAGTATATTTACATTTTTAGTAATAAATAATAACCCAGACTAAAGTTAGGATAATATAATTGACATTTCTAGATTCCTTGCAGGTCAGGGAATATTTTGAATGTAAACTTCATATGTTTTGCACAAACGATAAAATATTTGCTTTGTGTAAACCAAATTATTACATTAGATCTAAAATTTGTATGTCTAATGCAAAATCCATGATGTTTATATTCAAAATGATCATCATATTGTAAGAATTTCAGCAATGTAAATTATATTCTGGCAGGGAAATTTGTATGAATTTTATGAGCTAAATAAAAAAAAATTATACTTCGCGCGTATATGAGTAGATGCACCGCGGAAAGTGAAAGTCCGGTTCTGATGAGAAATCGGAGAAATCGTGGAAAGTGAACCGTGTAAGTGTAAAGCGGGGTAATACTGTATTTTTAATTTCACTATGCTATACGTACTGTAAAACAATCTGATACATTTTCAGTGATTAGGGGATATTTTCTAACAGTAATGTTTGTGTTTAGTCTCAAATTTGCTTCCATGGATAATCATCTTCTGTTATCTTAAATGTATTGTGGGTTTATTACAGAGCATATATGTAGTTCTGGAACTTACGTACATCAGTGATGTAGTCAAGACTGACCTTTTATGGATCACCCATAGATTGGGGGTGGGAGGGGGGAAGGGCAGATAGTTTCAGGATAGTTAAGCTGAGGGTGAAACTTTGGGTAAGCACTTGGGGGAGGGGACTAATCTTCTGGTGATCCAAAAAAGTTAAAATTAATGAATGGCCTCATTTGTGGTCTTGGGGTCAGTCTCAACTACCTGTACATCACTGATTTACAATCATAAATATATGAGGAGAATCACAGTGTACAGATGAAAATAGACCATGCTGGGACTCATGAAGAAAGTTTTACATGACCAGGTTATATTACTGTAGTTACAGGAGTTTAACCTCATAATCCACTTGATCTGTAATCAGACATCTCCATGTCGATTACAATTACAATGCTTTTTCAGACCCCAGAGGAACACGAGGGGGAAACTGGCATCAAAAGTAAAGAGGCCCGTAAGTACATCTTCAACTGCCTAGACGACATGGGTCAGGTGAACGTGCCCACTGAATTGGAAGGTGGTGAGTTACTAGCAGAAAAGGCTGACCGAAGGGAGTTTATCGACCTTCTTAAGCGAATGCTGACAATGGACCAAGAGCGGCGTATCAGCCCGGGCGAGGCACTCCAACATAATTTCGTCACACTTCAACACTTTTTGGATTATCCTCACTGCTCCAATGTCAAGGCTTCCATGCAGGTGGGTTATGTTTAGGTATAAATGGCTGTTGATGAGTGTATCTTTATTTTTTCTACTGCTGTTAGTTGGATATTTCCTGTTACAAGGGATTTTTTAGTTAAATATTGGTACAGGACTTTTTTTTATGAATCAAATATAGTTACTATTGACACTGGGTGAGGTGGCTTATGTCAATATAAATTGGTTTTATGTTTGTAGCTTGATTGCAAATATACAATATTTCAACTTGACAACAGACTTTGTGCTGTCTTGGGAACCAAACTACTGTACCATTTATAACTTTTGTGTCTATAAGAAATTGAGTTTTGAGTTCTAAACAAATGAATTATGAACAAAGTTTGGGAAGGAATACTGTATGCTTGTAACCTGGGAGTTTCCTTTAAAATCTTTGGATTGTGGTCAAAGAGTAGCATCTGTTGAAAGGCATTTTCATGTTAATGGGTCAACTGTGAGAACTGTAAAGAAAAGTGATGGTTTGCAGGGGAGGTTGGGAGGTAGATGTCATGAAGCAACATTGCTAGGGAGAGTTTTGGGGCCAGGTATTCAGTGCAGTCACCATCCTGTTAACGTACATTCTCATTCAAGATTCTTCGAACACCGCTAGAGACAGCTGGCAACTCAAGGCCGTTTGTTTACTATAGTACAGTAAAGCCTCGAATAACTACGGTAATGTGTCCTCCAATATTGCAGTGTAAGGTTAATCATTAATTACTATTCAAATAAGACAATAATAATGAGATGCGTTCCCCAGTGTGACCTTTTCATAACTTTTGTGTGGCCTTTTACCCTCCTCCCCCCAAAACAATACAATTAATGAAAAATGCAACTATATGCTTTAAATAATGTTTATGAATGCACCTTATACAATATAAATCAAGAATAATAAGACCACACAAGAGATAGGACAATATTGTTATTGTCAGTGTTTACACTCATAATGTCAGTTATCCATCTGAAACTGAAGAAAATAAGACCCAGGTTGTTGCTGTAGTAAAATTAATGTAAAAAAATATGTATGTTTTAATTTATGTTATTTAATGTACAGTACAAGTAACCACTGATGTTAAAGAAAAAAAGAGTGATAGCGGAACGCCAGTGTGTACTATACTTATGCCCTCAAGGAAACCGCGTCACTTATCTTATCAAGAATATGTACAAAAGATTCATTATTGTTTATTACTGAATATGTATTTGATTGAAATAATGTTTATATATGTGAAATGAACAATGTAATTCATTAATAATACGTAGAATATTAAAACACACAAGAGGAGACGGCATTGTTTCCGTGAGTGTTTACACCCGTGAGTCCGTGACGATGGTTCTACATAAACTAAAGAAAATAAGACCCTGGTTGTAGCTGTAGTAAAATTAATGTAAAACAATTTATATGTATGTTTTAAGTAATTTTATTTAATGTCAATAAATGGAACAATAGAAGTAGCTAACCATTAATGGTAAAGAATAAACGAAATAGATTGGGAATGCCATCGTATGTAAGTGCGTACAAGTGAGAACATCGTCATTTCTCTACATATGAACATGAAAGCAACACTTATTACTGTTCATATATGTTTTAAATAATACTAAGTGTAAAAAAACATTCTACTCACAGACGGTGGTAAAGTCTAAAACATCAGGTTCAAACTCTTGCTGAAGCTGTAGGTTCAACTCTGACTGAAGCTGAAGCTTTCCATAAAGATGTCATAGCTGTTGCTGAAACTGTTACTGAACCTGAAACTGCTTATGATGCTGAAGTTGGTGGTTTTGGCTTTCGAATAATAAAGCTGTCGAAAGAACCTTTCACAGCCACTCTTTTCTCATTATACATCTTTATGTGGAGGTCATGCATTTTTCACGTCCCTGTTAATTTTAATGCTTCGTTCTGTTAATGGATCCACTTCAGAAAATATGTTCATTGCTTGCTCCATATAATATCCACAGACCTCTCACCTTTTACATATCGTTTTAACACATCTAGTTTCTCAGCTAAGCTTAACCGGTATACACTTTTAGCTTTTGAACCAGCACTACCATCACTTGCTCTCTTGCTCATGTTGATTAGGGATGCAAAAAATGCCGTAAGAAACCTGAGAATGTTTTTCTCCTTTTCCTGTTCAGATGCTTAAAAACAAAAGGCCTGCCAAGCTGTGACTGTTTATACTTGTGATGTGGTGTCACCACTCACAAGCCCGGCAGCCTCTGTGCGCAAGGCTTTTTTCTTTATTTTCTTTTTTTGTATAATCCATATTGGGATTTAGTTATTATTTATTTATATGAAAAATTAATTTTACATTATTTTTTATAATATTTTTGTCGTAAATAGGAAGGAAATAATGGTGTAAATTGAATTGGGTCCTAAATTAACCAGGGTCTTAAATATGAATCGTCGTTAGTAGAACTGTCGTTATCGGAGGCTTTCCTGTTTGTAGTAAAAATTATGAATAAATGTAAAAGCCCTATCATTAATTAAGCAAACGAGGAACTAAGTAACCAATCACCGCTCACTTTTTCATTCATTCATAATTTTTACTACATACTATAATAAACAAACGGCCTTGAGTTGCCAGCAGTGTTCGAAGAATCCTGAACGAGACTGTACATGAAGTGTATGTAATATGTATATTATTATTATTATTATTATTATTATTATTATTATTATTATTATTATTATTATTATTACCTGTACAGTGTACTCTACAGCATAGCATAAACCCTGTACTTATTTATAACCTTAAGCTGTGCAGTATCCTCAAAAAGTATCTGCCAGGAGGGGTCTGATGACTTTTGAAATGTTACATGCAACTCGTGATGTCCCGGGAGGGTTGGTATCTGTGGCATACTAATCCTACTACATTTGGTAACTGAACATCATATTAATTAGGCCAAAATAAATACACATTGCATTGCTTATGTTAACCTATATACCAGAGTAAATGCATGTCCCAACATCTATCATCCGTGGTCCCATAATGTTTCACACAGTGTGTGGACAGATACATTTTTGAGATACTGTGCACAATAAGACTTATGGTATATCTCAGGGATCACTACCCTTAACCCCATATTACCCATTAGACCCAGCCCTTGGCATCTTTTAGGAAAATTCTAAAATATAACACCCACAGTATATAACAGGTGCCACTAAGAGGGTTCAGGCTCTCGCTTGGCTCAGCCATATCAAGTGTCCTCAAATATCAATCAACAGTTGAGAAACTACTGTACAGTAGTTGGGTATGAAGCATGACTGATAAATAGACTACATGAAGGTTGACACTGGAGATATATATAGGTTAATTAAGTCATCTTATTACATATCTCAGCAGATGATGGAGGTTTGTCGGAGGCCAGCTCCGCCTTATGCCACTGCTGCTGCAGTCTCTCAGGCACAGGCTCTTCCACCCTCACTCATGCCCAACTACGTCCATTCCACCAATGGTTCTGTCACTCTTACCTTCAACAACCAAATTACCAATCAGGTATGCTTTCTTGAAGAGACAAGTCACCATTGAAGTCAACTTTAGGTGACCTACATCAATATATAATACAGTAGGGTCGGGATATATAGTGACTTTATATAAAAACAAATTTTTATTGCGGCTACCAAAATTATCGACATTTTCCTATAAAAAGCGATAATTTTTTCATTTCGCGAGGGTAATCGGGCAGGAAATATTTCAAATTTATCACTACCACCAAAATTATCATAATTTTCCAATATATTGCAATGAATTTATTTACAGTAGACTCACAACTTACGTGGGGTTATGTTCCCGGGACCTCACATAAAGCCTAAAACCGTATAAAGTCAGAAACACTCCTAAATAGCCCCAGAAATACGAGCTGATTTTTTTTTTATCTTGTGCAAAATATATGCTGTCTATATTCAAATTTTTTGCTGTCTTGCAAGGATTCCAGCAATGCAATTTATATTTTTCTAATTTTAGTCTGTGGCATTTTATAAGATAAAAACTTTGAGCCTAAAAGCACTTTCAATCTTGCCGGAAGGAGCGCGGACAACTGTTACCTAGTGGTATTTATTTATCTGTCACATAGGGGGAGTTTATGTTTTCTCTTATAAAATGATAAAATGTCAAGGAATTGACTCAAGAGAATCTAATTAACATTGCCAGAATTCTTGAAAGATAGTGATTAATTTGAATATAAACATGCTATAGTTCGCAATAGACATAAATATTTTAGTACTAATTAGTACATTTTCGTATATCGGATTAAAATTTTTATCTCATGCAAAATATATGATGTCTATATTCTGCTAACTTTAGACTGCCATTTTATGTCAAGTTTAGTCACTTTTATTGGCCTCCAGAACCTAACCCTATTTTCCCCATTGATTACTTGTAATTATATATCGTGATTTAGTATATAGTGAACATCCTTGGACCCTGTCTTGCAATATACTGTATCCCGACCCTACTGTAAAATAAAATAATTGTTATTACTTCGCCATGGACCAGGTAACGTCACATATTGTTAGGTGCACTGATATTTTTTTCACGTAATTGTTGAGTAAATTCATAAAGTATCCATTAATTTTTCTTGGTGATTTTTGGAATAGAGAAAATTGATATTCAAATTAAGGTTTCAGTGTTTTGTTTTTGAATTGGTGAATAAAAGGTTGAGTCCCAAAAATAAAAAATAAAATATTTTTTCTTTCTCTTCCATTAGTATGGACTATATCAAGGAAGTCGTAGTGGCCGTGGATATAGCGGCAGCAGTCGTGGAGAGGCAGCAGCAGCAAGTTTCCCTCCGCAGTTGGTGTCATCCATACTGTGTCCTCCTCCTTACCAGGGCCTGGCTTCACCTGGCAAACATGTGACCGTAGTGACCCAGCAGCCACAGTTACAGCTCCAGCCTTCTTTACTTCCACAACAAGTGAGTCAGCAGGTTATTAATCACAAACATCTTAAGCCTTCATTATGTACTGAGATACATGTAAAGCCCTGCCCAGCTCTGATTATTTAAAGGGCTCAACCTCTCCAATCATACCAGTATCCTTTACTTCCTCACAACCCTCCTGCATAGCTTAAGACAGAGTCCTTGACCTTAGATTGATTGTATATAGATAACTAATGAGGTAATGTCCATTGTTTGTGAGCTACTTATGGATTTCTTTGATTTATTTATTGACTTGTTCTATTGTATATTTTCATGGACTTGATTTCCTTTCATAAAATTTCTCCAATACTGTACTATACTTAATGACATTCCAGGATATCACACAGGATGCTGTATCATTTTGGGATGATATATATACTTGATGACCAGTTTCATATTAAATATCCAGTGCTTCTAATGGCCATTAATTTTCAAACTATGTTAGCTTTAGGCAGTTATTTGTTTGCATTGTAAGAGTTGATTTATTGTTTGGTGGTTGTTGAAGGACCTGTTATTGCTTTCAAGATTTTTAAAACTGCTGTTGTGTGACTGAAAAATACTTAATGGACTATGTTCAAGTTTATGGGTTAAACAACCTTTGAGTTAAGAATGGTGTCTAGGTGTGTTACTACAGAATAGTTTCTTTGACAAAATTTCTTTTGGAGTCTTTCACCACCTTGCACAATAATTTTTTGACATGTAATGTTATTGTGAAGATTATTCATGGTCCTACCTAATATCACAGGTGGGTGGTGGGGGTCAGTACGTACCAGTATCCATGGTGGAACAACCTGGACGTGGGATGCTTCTCACCACTGGCGCAGCGGTGGGTGGTGGTTGGGGTCGTGGCGGACAGATGGCGCTTGTTCCTGGTGGATGGCAACAGCTCCCACAGCCTCCAACCTCTCTGCAGCAGCCTGGTAGTTTACTACCTGATGCAACTGATGCCTGGAGACGAACCTTCCTGGTAGACTCTTCTGTGGTTCAGGGAGATGCACCACCTGCAATGTTCCCTGTTGACCTCCACCCAGAACTGTATGAAGCCTACCCATCAAGCACCTGGGCAGGAAGCAAACGTTCAAGTAAGGCCTCTCTAATGGGTCATTCAGGTGCACATGCAGCGCACACACTGCATGTTGGAGGCCGACCTGCGCAGCCTCCAGCACATGACAAGAAGGATCTAAGTCAGCAGCTTTCTCCTGTTAAGAAGAGGGTGAAGGAGGGCACACCACCTGGGGCATCATCAGCACACTGGGGCATTAGCAGTGCTGCACCTCAGATCAACCATAACAGCTATCACACCAGTCACAAGTGAGTAACGGTGTTTTGTTAGTTTCCAGCTTCACCAGGTTAAGGGATCTAAGTTATGACATATTATCCCAGTAGCCCAAAATGTGAAGTTAAAGTGTGCCTTGTTCTAGCAACCAGTGAAAATTAATTCCATGCATAAGCTATTGACTTTTAACCCTTTAGAGGGCAGAGGTCCCCTAAGCTAAATAAAATTGACTGGCATTAGCCATAATAAAATACTTTAGGGATACTTTGCCCTCTAAATGAACTCCCATCAGGAAAGATGTTACCGGTATTCATTTTACTTTAATACAATTTCTGTACATTCTTCGTATTTGTTGAGACTTCTTCAACATACTGTACTGTATTCCATGTTTCTTCTAATTGATTCCACCCCATGTCATGTCATTTCATAATTTAAATTTTATTCTCATCCATAATCCATCCTCATATTAATTTTTTTTATCCATGCATCTTCCTCCTAGTCACAGCACATGAAATATTAATTCTTCCAGTTGTCCCTCATCCTTCTTCTTTCATCTTAGTACAGTATAGCTAATCAAATCCCATTACTGCTACAGTTTTTTCATTGTCATATGTATGCATGGAGATTTTGGTTAGTTAGGTAAAATGTACTTCACTTTGACAAATGCATCCCAGCATGAAATGTCCTAAGATGAAATCAGTCTTTTGAACAAAGTTGGCTTTGTTAACGTCTCTGGCTATTTGTGTGATTGTATTATCCTTAATCCATAAGATGATATAATACTAATTGGGTTGTTTGTTTGTGATGTGAAGATGAAGGCTGTTGTTAACTGGTGTGTGTACCTTTACCTTCCCCCCCAGCAGCCATCATTCGGCACACCACTCGGGGCACCACCAGGGACATCCTCACCACCAGAGCCACCACTCTACCCATTCCACCCATCATGCCACTCACTCCTCCAGTCATCACGCGGTCACACACGGCAGCCACGCCACCCACCCGAGTCATGGCAGCGGTAGCGGCGGCAGTCACGGCTCTCATGCAGGTTGGTCCACGTCACACTTGTCACCTTGTGGTTTTACTGCTCCACGTTATACAAACTGGTCATGAGACTTTACCATGTTGAAGTCATTGGGGATAAAAAGATCTTAGTGTAATTTAAATCTTTATTATGAACCTTGTCTGTTTTCCATGTTTTCTGAAATCTCCAACCTAGTGGAAAGGAGTTACCACAGTTATTCCTTGTTTACTAATCTTCTCCTTTATCTTTGTCGACGTAAACCTTGCATGTGCTTCAACCTCCACACCACATCATGTCATCTACAGTGGATTGTGTGTGTGACCTAATCTCTCTCTCATATTATCTTCTAAAGACTTATGCTACACCACGCCTGTTCCACCTCTTGCCCAGGGTTGACATCTTTGGCCACCAAGGCGTCTTTGTGAGTTAAACGCTCGATCAAAAGAAAGACCGCCTTTGACTCAATTTCTTAACTTACTATCCCTCATCACCTGCATAGTGTGAGAAGGTAGTGGGGTAGATTGTGTCTTTGGTGTTTTCTTCCCTTTGCTCATTTGCCAGTCTGTCTCTTCCTTCACCCATACTGTAACATTTCTTTATTTATGCAGCCACTTCAAAATTGGGCTTCAGTTGAATGTGGTACAAAAGTCTCATCACAAAGATTAAATTTATTTAAAATGTCAAAAAATTTCAACCATATTTGATAAGGTGATGGTTCTTTGTACATGCTTAGGAATAGTAATTAATGCCTTTATTTATTTATTTATATTTAATTTTTTTTAGATATTGTTTTCATGAAATTTAATTGAGCTTGGTCTCCTGGTGCTTAATGAGCTTTGTGAGTGGAATTGATTATGATGTCCACTACAGTGAATATGGCAGCCATTTTTAGTGCCGAGGCTAAACGTGTGGTTAAGATTTCAATAACTTCCAGTCTGTTGTATACAGCTTATTACATATTAAAAATGATAAAGCACTGGATTTTAATGAAATGTAGTACAGGTTGACAACCCTTTATCCGAAATTCTGAAAACCGAAAAGCTCTGAAAACCGAAAGTTTTTTTTGTGGGGCAATATTTTTTTATTTTTTTTTATTTATTTTTTTTAAAACAGTGATTAGCCCACCCGGGCATAGATCACTGACCCACATCGGGGCCTGGGGGGCGAAAATGTAATAGTAATAATAATTATAATAATAATTATTCATAGTAAATACAAATTTTAATAAAAATACACCAAAATAAAATATGATAACATTAATAATAATAATAATATATGATAATAAAATTAATAAAAATAACAATAATATAGGAGTACTGTAATAATAAAATAATAATAATAATAATAATAAAGAAATACAAGAATGGAAAAAAGATCAAAAGTGAGAAACACGACCTAGACTTATGAATTATTATTATTATTATTATTATAATTTTTATTATATTTTCGCCCCCCTCCCCCAGGCCCTGATGTGGGTCAGTGATCTATGCCCGGGTGGGCTAATACACATTAAAAAAAACAAAAAAACTAACCATTCTGAAAACCGAAAAATTCCGAAATTCCTCTGGCCCCATAATAATCATGCTTACTGTTTCAATAGTCTGAATTTGTTTGACTGTAATTGTAAATCCTGTAGAAGACCTCCCCAATAGGTTATGTGTTTACACCCTCTCAAGATGGGCATATCATGGTGCAGCACAGTGGCTGTCATGGGTATATATTTAATTGTTGCTCTTCATAGCCTTATGAATCATTGTAATTGAGCTTTGCAATGATATTCTGTGAGCTCCCCAAAGTTTCCTTTGATTTTTTTATAACAAATAAAAAGGGTGAAGAGAGAATAGTGTCATTGTCAGAGCTATTGACCAAGGTTGTTCCTCTCCATAGAGTGAAGATATTGGAGGCAGGGTGTTTTGAACTGAGGGAGATAATGTGCTTTTGGAAAACCCCTGAGATATAAGTTTTGATGGGCATAGGTTCTGCAAGATGGTGCAGGTACATAGTCTAAAACAGAACAGACCCTACCAGATGCCTTGGTAGATAGATGGAGTGTTGCTCACCAGAACACTGATACCCTGTACATGTATAGGAACAGCTTTAGGATTTGGAAGGAGATGAGGTATGCTTGTAGATGTGCAGTACTGACAATTTTATGGTGAAGTCTGTATTTTTAATAGTTTAAATGGCCTTTTTGTGCTCTGAATCAAGGGGGCACAGGGACAACCCCAACATCACATTAAACCCACAGACAGGTTTTAGCTGTACTCCATCTGGGAGCACACATGGTTTACATGAATAGTTACTGTCTGTTCATTAGCAAAGTAGTGTCTGGATCTGAGCATTAGTCCAAGCTTTATTGAACAGTTTTGACTAAGTTCTGATAAAGTTTGAAAGGGCATGACTACAGGTAAATAATGATCAGGTAAGATTGAAAGAGTTGATGTTTTGCTGTAAAAAATGGAGGAATTTAAAAGGAAATGAGAAAAATATCTGAACAACTGCTAAATGTAGCAGATAAGGGAGAATTAGATATATCCTATATAGGACATAGTGAATTGAATAATGTCAAAATGAAAGAGGGCATAAGTGTCTCATATTTATAACTGCAGTTTTATCACATTTAGTGTGATATTTGATTTATTCACTGTACAGTATTGAGGTATGAATAACATTTCTGATTTGTTTTTTCTTTTGTAATCTCAGGTGGACATCCAGGACAGCCAGCACAACAGACACACAGTAGCCAGCAGCACTCAAACAGCAGTTATAGCAGCAGTATTACAGGCAGTGGGCGTCAGCAGACCATCACCATTCGTGACACTCCATCACCTGCTGTGTCAGTCATCACCATTAGCGACAGTGATGATGAAGCAGGAGGTATGTTTTCCAGTATAAAGAAATTAACAGTATCTCCCGATGGAGTTTTAATCTTTGTTTCCGCACCAAATTTAATGGAACGGGTAATTTTGTGTGTGTGTGTGATTTATTTTATTTTATTTTTTTCTGTCCCTGTATTTTTGGTATAATACACAGAATACAAAATAGGGAAACTGAGTGCAGTAATTGGTTGCTTCCTGAGAAAAATATATTACACTCTTTTCAGGTAAATGTTGCAAGGACCGGCATTGCTCTACATGTGTCAACAACAACCACAACAAGATTATATCCAGCTCGCACCAGCAACCTCAGACATCGCATGATGACAAATACGCCAGGTAAAGGCACTATAAAAATGGTTCATTTTTATCCCATAAATTAGTGAATATGGCAAACATGTGCTCTGACTCTATTAATGAGGTAAAATAGGAGAAAACGTGGTGAGGATCAGTGAAAGGATAATAATGGGGGAAATATGAGGTATACAGTGTGTGTGTGGGTGCTTTTGTTTGTTTATTTATATTTTTACTATATGACAGTGCATTAGTAATATGTAAAACTGATGCCAAGAAATTGAGGGAGATATTCTTGAACTTTTATTCTGCCAGTATTTTGTCTATATATTTGAGTGAGCTTTTTAGGTTGAGATGATGAGGACCTCAACTATGTCTTTGTCACAGTTGTTCCTTTGTTTTCCTTTAAATGTAACTTGATTAATCTATAATCAGCATGAGCTGTAATTAGTCCTTTTCATGCATATATATGCTTGTATTTCTATCTACTGAAAACCACTGTATACAAGTTTGTAAAGCTTAACAGAGCTTAGTCTAATGGTGCATAATGAGCCTCATGGATCATATGGCTGCAGTGACAGCCTGATATTGCAGTTTTGGTTTAAAGTTTTCATCTTCATTACTAAAGAATTTACTTGATTTTAACAGAACCTTAAATATACCCTTGGATTAGATGCCCAGTGCAATGTTGCAAATGGGTGATCTGACTTCTCTATGGAGGGTGATATGAGGGTGTGAACAGGATGAGGTAAAGGTTAGTGTTGCTGTGGTGCCTGTCAAGAAGAATAAGGGCCATGGGATTAAGAATATCAAGGGGTCACACTGTGGAGTATAAAGGAGACCAGAGAGTTAACTGGGAAGTAACAGTCCGTAACTAGGTTCTTCCTCATGTGGCAGTAAAACTCATTGAGTGGTAACTGGATACTTAGATGGGAGGGTATGAACTGATTGATGAGTTAGTTTGTTAGCAGTGGTAAGAATGCCAGGGTTTTCAACTTGTAGACTTGTTTGGTGGTACTGTATATGAATTACCTGTTTCAGACTCCGTTGTAAAATGGGATATCGGGTTCAATCCTTCATTTTAGAATTTGGAGTTCCTTCCAACATTTTAAGAGCTATATCCAAAATATTGTTCCTCTTTTATAGTAAATTTTTAGAGATTAAAGGTTATTTCTACCCAATTTAGGTAGATGGAGCCATTATTGACCTTGGATTATTCTTTGTAATGTATTTAGGTGGGTGTATTTAAATTGTTACTCATCTCTGTGAGGATTCATGCTCCTGCTGAGCGATACAGGCTTTTTTATTCTTATTATTAAGACAGTTAGTTATAATATCCCCATTAAAGATAATACATATTGTACACAAAAAGTTCATATAAATGAATGTAGGTAGTGAGGTGCGGCACACTGGTACGATGCGAATGAAGGCAGGACTCTGGCTGAGCTCATGCACAAACGTTCAACACATGTATGAACACACAAACATCCGGGCTGATGTTGGATTTTCTGGACTATTAAAATATTTCTGGTGAATAGAGGGGCGATCCGGAGAACCTTAGAGAGTCCCCAAAAAGCGAATTCTGTAGTATTGAAGTCCTATGTATAGAGGTTCTACTGGATATGGAGAGAAGAAAAAGAATATTTTAGCTTATTTAGGTGAACAAATAGCAATAGGGTAGGGGGTTTAATCAAGATAAAATCAAGGTAATTAAACTTAATATATTATTTTGTACATCGACAGTTTGTCCCATAACTACACATCAGTCGGTGCATCTCAGAGCCAGAAGAAACGTCTGTTGGCCAAGGCTCAGAGTGAGTGCATGCTTCATGTGGCCAAGCCTGAGGCCCGTGACTACTCAACACAACAGACCAGGGAGAATGTTTATGCCACCAGGTGTGTGTGTGTGTGTGTGTTTTTGTTTTGGTTTCTCTTTTCTTACTTCATTGTTGTCATTCCTTACTGCTATATCAGACATGTTCTTCTGTGGTCCCTACTTCTCTGTCTCATTTATCCCCGTAAATTGTGGTGTATAAGTCGACCTCAAGATTTTTAGTTCAAAATTCAGGTTTAGGCCTATACTCACCGCATAAATTGACCCCCCAAGGCCCAAACACAGGCTAGGCTAGAACTTTCATCAATACACTTACTGCAATACCTTCCAATGTTTGATATACCGGTATATATTATATAGTTCATACAAAAAGGGAAGTGGGCAACAGGATCCACGTAGGACGGCAAGCAACCGCTAAAAGTCTTCAGTAAGTTATCTTCGTAAGAACTCTGGTAAACACCAAGCCAAAATCAGCACCTCCAATAAAATATTAATTGTTTACACAGCATACCAGTATAGCACCTTTATAGTACCGCTATATACGGTATGATAGTAGAACATTATGATACACCTGGCTTACGATCTGCCATTTGCATCAGCTGGTGTAAACAAACTGCCAGTGGCGCCACCGACACCACACGGCCAACTGCGAAACTATGGGTCCGTACATCAGCTGTTGGAAATGGCGTGTGGTGTTGTGTTCGTTTAATTATATTTGAATTTCCTATTTTATTATAATCTCTATGTTAAATAAGTTTACCAAACATGAATTTCAGTAGGAAATATTAGCAGCAGGCCATGGGAGTTACGCTAAGTGATGCACAGCGAGTGTTAGGCAGGCTGTTCCACTTGTTTACCACTATGTGGTACAGCTTCACATTTTATACTTTGCATATAAGTCGACCTCTGGTTTTGGAGAGATTTTTTCAAGCTTAAAATGTCGACTTATACGCCGCAATCTATGGTAATCTAGCGTCAGTCGTCAGCAAAACACACATTCTCATTAGCCACGCAATGTATCCTAATTCACACACACTTTCCTGCTTCCTGGAGTCCGTTCCCTTCACTTGTATAGAGAGCCTTCACACCGTTCTTCCATCTCCTTGGTCTTTTGCTGTTCCTTCCACTTCTTGAATTATACACTTGAATTACCAGTCTTTCACTTTTTTTTATTTTTTTTATTTGATATTGAAACAGTTTATTTAACTAGAAAAATGCAGGTACAGAGTGAACAAAATCAATAAATATGACATTGCTGGGCCACGTGAGAGCCTCTTAGTGGTACCTGAGTAATACTGTACATTTATCTCAAGGGATTATTATATAACATTTGGTTTACAACATGTTACATTGTGTAAGTAAATACCTATGAAATATAACCAATTGTTTAAAAAATTCGAAAATAAATATCTTAGTGTTATTACTGGGAGGTGAAGAAATACTGCAAATGTATTAATAAGAATGGGTTCCACTATAACTTTTCTTACCTGCACAGACTTTGCAGTTACATTATAAAAAAACTCTGTGACTTGCTTCCCTCACTCAGTACGTATTCTTCATCCATCCCATTGTTCATACCATTTATTCAGTATAATTAAGTGATCTGTTTTATGTTAAAGTGTAAGGTTAAATATGTAGTAACTAGTAAAATAGATGAACTATGATGAATGTTGTGGAAGTTGAAAGCTTAGTACAGTATAATGCACTTTGACCTTCATCCCCCCCACCTCCACAGAGAGCACCTGGCCCCCCCAGCTGCCCACGTCAGAGATTCACTACTGCAGCCGCCACCTGCCCACCACGACAACCTTCCACCACCTGCCGCCCACACACGTGACCCTGCCCGCACTCACTCTCACACTCATTCCCATTCCTACACCCAGCCGCCACAGGCCCACAAAGACTACTCCATACAGTCTGGAGTGCACCCGCCTGGTAAGATTGATTCAGTTTCCTCTTTAATTATTCTTCATAGTAGTTGTGTATGAGCTTAAGCATGATTTAGTATTTGTTTTACATTATGTATATTTATTGTTTTACATTTTGAAGTCATTTGCATTATTTATTAAAACAGTAACTAGTTAGATGCATTATCATTGGAGTAAATTTGTTGATCTCTCAATATGTATCTTATGTTAAGTTGTTCATCTTCACATGTAATAATGTGGATAGACCAAATGAAATGCAGTAATGATAGGTTATGTAATTTGTGATGGTGAAGTTATCTTAGAGGAATGAAAAGAAATGGGATGCAGGTTATTAGACAGTGCTTGTAAGAAGGTAAAATCTTTTATGCTAGATTGATCACTAATTTATCTTTAGTAAAAATGATTGCAATGAAAGTATACAGTAAACTAAGACCCTTAAATTCAGACTTTGCCTAAAACCATGCAGATTCTTGTCCTAACTAGGGCAGGTATACACTTGGCCCATGACCTGTTCTTAACCTAACTCAGATCAATCCCTGTCATAGGTATTGTAACCGCCCAATGAGCGACTGTGAGATAATGAGACCCTTGCACGTAGGACTCAATTGATCTTTATTCGGTCAAAACGTGTTTCGGGTCTAATGTAGGACTTATTAGCTCCCTGAGTTGTTAGCTCACTGGACGGCTAGAGACTATCTTCTGAACCCCACAGGGGGCGAGTCAGCCCGAGGCGAGGGCCATCTGTTTCACATTTAACACCTCACTAAAGTTTGTTGTCAACACTGTCTCTCTCCTGTGTCCCTTTCTCTCTCTCTCTATCCCTCTTTTTCTCTCTCTCTTCTAGTTTATCCTACTGTGGTGGCAACATATTCTACTGTGGTGGTAACACTCCCCCTGTTGAGCTTGCTCAAAACCCATTGTCTGCCGGGAGTCTCACTCTCTGACTCCCTCCAATAGGCTGAACTTTGTCATGGTCATTTGCTCATCACGATAGTTGGTCGTCTGTCCACTACAGGAAGCTCAGGGTGTCTCGATGCTCAGGCAGTACTCGTACCTGGTGGAACATAGCCTCGATATCAGCCATGAGTGCCACCCTTTCTTGTCGGAACCTAATGAGGACTCCCATCAATTTGTTGTTGAGGTCTGACCCTTGTATCACTTGGCTGTTCAGGGACACTGACTCATCCGTTGCTGTACGGTCAAAAACTATTCCCAACTTCCCGGGCTTATTTTGGTTCAATACTGGGTGATGTGGGAGATACTGGTCCATTTATGGTCCATCCTAGAAGTGTGCGCACCGCGAACGACTCTCCGTTCTCCCCGGTCCTTACTTCTAACGGTGTTAGGGCTTGTGGTACATCTAACCCTATCAGGAGGTCCACTCTTTCTGGTGCGTGGAGTGGTGTGGTTCCTTGGAGGTGCCTCCACTTGGCAATGGCTCTGGTGTCCGCAACCTAACGAGGATTCTGGGAATGTTGATGGATCGACTTCTTCTCATTCCGACGCTAGTCACATTCAGATCGATCTGTTTGGCCTTCACGCTCTTCCTCTCCTTCAGGATCGTGCCTATGGAGATTGAAACAGACTTCCCTGTTATTCGTAGTCGGTTGGCTAGGCTCTCGGTGCAGTAAGACCTGTTGCTGCCCGAGTCCAAGAGTGTTCCGGTGATCACTGTTGTATTTGTTTCTCGCCTTATCTCCCCGACCTTGACCTTTAATATGGGGAGTGCAACTCTGCCTGGATCTGCTAGTCATATGTCGTAATTTTTGGTCCCCTCGCACTGGTTATTTTCTCGACCATAAGTATCTCTGGCCCATTTATACGGGTTTTCTCGGTTCGTGGTCACCAGTGCAACTTGCCTGTTTCCAGCCCTTTTCTCCGTAACTCTCGAGTTGGATTTGGGTTTCCATGGCCTAGCTCCACTGGTTGTTGATTTCGGTGCCGACATGATGGCCTTGAGTTCACAGTCACCTAGCTTCTGCCGCTTGTGGTCAGGCGGCACTTTTGACTGGTGTGCATCCATGGTGGAAGCTCTTTTTATCCCTTGAAAACTGGCTATGAGTTCCTTTCTTGATGGTTCGTCCTGGTTTGGCGTGTTATTGCGCATAGAATTTCTTGAGAAGTGCAGGAGATTCGAGTGGAAGTTATAGCAGCCATCTATGCCGCACCTTCTCTTCTGGATGCACTTGGCCATCCGATGAGCGCGATCTAAGCAGGTGAAACAGCGACGTTCTTTACGTACGAGTGAAGTTCGCGTTCCAGTCGACATGTTGAGGAATGCTTGGCGTCTCTGCAGAGGGTGATATCCAGGGCACAATGGGCAAGTGCAGTTGTCCTTTCCTCTAACCTCCTCTCTTCCCGAAGTCACTAGGCCCACAGGTCTCTTTTCTGAAGAGGAATGGTGTGAGCCTGTTCGTCTCCCGCTCGACTCTTGTCTTCGTCCATTTGAAGCCCTCCTTGTCCTGTCCAGCATCTCAGTACAAAATCCTTCATCCACTCGACCTCTGGAGAATTCCCGTCTCTCCTTTCATAGTCATATGCTCTATCCTCGTATCGCTCCCTGATCTTTCCCATGAATCTCTTAGCCAAAGTATTCGGTGAATCATACGTGTCAATTTCGTGCAGTTTTCCCAGCACCTTTAAGTTGTTTACGCAATTTCCTAGATCGTCCACGAGTTCCTTTAATGTCATCTGTTCTCACGGCTGGGCCACTTAGGACCTTGCCTATTAGTTCTTGGACGTAGGCTTGCTTGTTGCCATAACGCTCTTCTAGCAAGGCTAGAGCTTGTTCGTATCCTGCCCTGGGGTCTTCTATTTGCAGGCACGCTCTTAGGGATTTCTTAGCGCGGCCGGTGTAGGCCGAGAGAAGTATTTCCAATTTTAGTGCATAGGGTATGGGCACCTTCCCAGTGTGTCTTTGGAAGGCATGCTTGAACTCCCAATACTCATCACAAGTCCCTCCGCTGAACCTCGGCATTGGCCTCTGGGGAAGCCTCATAGTGGCCATTAACTCTTCCAGTCTCTGGGTTGGTAGCATCGTGTCCGATGGCCTCCCTTCCATCCGTCCTGGGCGTTCTCGCTGTATATCTTGTACTTGGTTTTCCATTTCCTGGGTTTCAGTTGGTGTCACTGCTTCCGGAAAGTGGGTATGACGGGTGGAAACATGTTCCCTCTCCCCATGATGAGATGTTCCCGACTCTGAGGCGCTGAATGTTGGGAACCCTCCTTGGGTGGGTGACGAGGTGTAGCAGCTAGACACTCCTGGTTCCGGCGGTTGACAACGTGTCTCGTGGATACCTCGTCGCGGCTGTCATCCCCTCACTCGTTTCCAGAAAAGGCCTTCCTCCTGGTACTGACAGCATCTTGCCAAAGTCCTCCGTATCGCATAATGTCTGCAGTTGCTCCATATGATCTTTCATATTCTACATTATTGCCGTCAATTGGGTGAGCGTCCGCTGATAACCCCGATTACCCTATTCATCCACCCTGCTGGTTTCATCCTTCTCTCGGGTGAAAGGGTTTCTCCACTTCGCCCTGGCTGTGTGAGTGACCGGTTAGCATCTCCATCGTTCAGGGCCTCCAGGTCTTCTGTGCTGGCTAGGCTTATCTCCTCTGCCTTGTTCCCTTCCATGACTGGTGGCACAGTTATAAAGACGTTCGGTTAATCGGGAATGCTCTTCAACTGACATGTCTGCTCGTTTATAACGATGTCATATAACTGGTCATACAAGCGATGAACTGAAATTATACAAGTGATGTCATACAACTGAAGTCATACAAGAGATGTCATACAAGCGATGTCATACAACTGAAGTCATACAAACGCGTGCAATAAGCATGAGCGATGTCATACTAACACGACAACAGAGGCACCACAATCAGTGTGGGGATTATTACACAACTGCTAAGATCATAAACTGATGCCACAAACGCTACTGCGCCCTTACTCACAACGTTACTTAACTGTCACAACTATTATTTTCTAATAGAAAGAACAACTCACTCGTTCTTAAATTTTATTTACAATTGGCGATCCAGTCTGGCTGTACGCTGTGAACACTATCTCTCCCGCCTGTACGCACGAATGTTATTGACACAAGAGTCCACTCCTTCCTGACACGCGGTCCTCGCGGCAGGCGGCGTGCCTGTCCGGAATGAACGATAACACTCCCGCGCTCCCTTACGAACAATTTTGGCACCGAGACCAGTCCTTTTTGACACTGAACCCACATACAGAGGCGTCACGCTTCTCTATGTACACATACGAGTACCATACACACACTCCACCCACAACCCCCCTTTTTGCTGGGGTTAACTATGATTATATTATAGGCATCACACTTTAGTCGATGATTCACAAATTCACACAAAGGCGACCCCGCTCTCCTGCTGCGTAGCTGTGGGTTGTGTCGAGTGCCAGAGGGAAGGGCCCTGCTGAAGGTCCGTCGACGGTCGAGTCACTCGCCAGTTCTCAGTAGACTGTAGCGGCAGACTGTAGGACCCACGTCTTGACTGTAACCACCAATTGAGTGACTGTGAGATAATGAGACCCTTGCACGTAGGACTCGATTGTTCTTTATTCAGTCAAAATGTGTTTCGGGTCTAATGTAGGACTTATTAGCTCCCTGACTTGTTAGCTCACTGGACAGCTAGAGACTATCTTCTGAACCCCACAGGGAGCGAGTCAGCCCGAGGCGAGGGCCATCTGTTTCACATTTAACACCTCAGCAAAGTTCGTTGTCAACACTGTCTCTCTCCTGTCTCCCTTTCTCTCTTCTAGTTTATCCTACTGTGGCGGTAACAGGTATAGATAGGCCTTAAATTTACAAATGGTTGATATAAGTGGAGATATACATGTCCAACCCATCCTCCTCTTTAAGAGAATGTATGAGTAGTATTGATCAATTCTTCTTGTAGAAGAGAAGTACACATGGCCTCTGTGAGGGAAAACTAACACTTGCAATATCTACATGTCCAAATTGGTGTAAAGGGAAGTTGGCCACAAGCAGTCAAAATTGCATAAGATTAAGTTGCTATACTTAAGGGTCTCGTGTATATACTGTATGGAGGAATAAAGTGAGGAGGAGACTGTTTTTGTGGCACATCATCTAGTATTTCTCATCATCATCAGTGTTTTATGGCCATTTTCCACACTTGCGATTAATAACAAAGTACTTCAATTATACTGAAAGGGAACCAGAAATTGAAATTTTTTTTAAAGTAGGTGTGGGTTTTTCCCATAAGAAATGTCCTTAACTCTTCGGCTGAGAAAAGCCAATTGAGTGGTCTGCTATAGTGGCTGCAATAAACCAGGAGGCTGCCAAATTTTTATCTTAAATTTTTAAAATTGCGTGTCAAGTGACGCATTTATAGACTGACCCACAGGTCTCTAGGCCACCCTACACCACCCCCTGGACTCCTAACCATGCCTCAGTACACACCCAGTCATCATGGAGGAAGTATGTTCAGCTCCATCTCCTAGTGGCTTGGAACCATCCACTTCATGCAGTACAGGAGCTCTACGCCATGGCTAAACCAAACTAGATAAAGGATCTATTCTTTCACATTCCATTAGTCTACATCCCTATCATTATATATTTTTTTTTGTAATATATATTTTTTTAATTTGTGTATATGATGAAATTTTTTTTTACCCCAAGCCATAGCCAAAGGGTTAAATAGGCCTTCAGTATCACTTCAACTGGTTGAAATACATGTAGTCCTTTTTTCATGTGTCTTGTTATTGGCAAGGAGACACCCCAGTGGCTAGACTGGAGAAGAACAATTGTAGGATCTCTCTCTCTGTGCTCTCTGTTTGTTACACATACAAAAGAGATCTCATATCATGCACATTAGATCATGGAGGCAAAAGTAATTGTTTTATATTACTGAATTAATGTACTGTAATTTATTCACCTTAAATATTAAAAAAGCGATTTTAAGTAAAGTACACTATGGACCCTTAATCCAATTTTTGCCTTAAACTAGACACATTGTAAGCATAACTTAATCATGGGTTCTCTGCCTGTAATAAATATGATAATTTTTGGGTTAACTGGGATAAACCCCCAAGCATACTTTTATATTCTAACCCAACGTAACTTAAGAGTAGAGTACTGTAATGTGTCACATTGTGCGACACAGGAACTTTGGCAAAGTACTGTCCTTTATTACTATTATTTATATTGTAATAATAACAATAAATATTATTTTTATTATTTTTATTATTAAGATCAATACAGTACAGTATAGGTATTTTGAAGGGACTATTGTTCCAGAACCGATTCATCAGTTACCTGGACCACCTCTGGGCCGAAGTAGTTTGGAGGGCATTTAATATATTAGCTATGGATTTTGAACCCCAGTTAGGTTTGTTTCACTGGTACAGGGCCTCATCTCTCACACCTGGCTGACACACAGAAGCAAATAGGTGCTGGTTTATGTTAAGAGACAAACCAAATATCTGGAGTCTTCCTGTTTAATATATATTTAGAATATATAAATCCAGTCTAATTAGGCAACTGAGTTCTGGACACAGACATGAGTGTTGCACTAACATGCTGGAATAGTGTTTTCATAACCTCAAACTAAACTAAGGCATTTGTATGCAGGTGGTGATCAAGGGTCATATGGGGAAACACCAACTTAAATGATTTGTGAAATGATTTTTACATATACCTGTGCAGGGTGTCTCATAAAAATGTATACACATTGCCTTACTTAATTTTGTGGTGATCGTGTAAATACTTGCATTACAACAGTAATATTGTCATCAGTTGCTGTTGTGCGAAGTCTTCCAGAACATTTTGGGGACCTCATACATGAGTGGGTATTCGTATGATTGCTACAAATGTCTGTAAGGCAGTATGTATATTAAATTTTTTTGAGACAGCCAGTACATATACACTACCATATTGTAGGATGATTTCTCCCCTCCTCCTGTACTGTACATACAGTACATTGTGAACACTTGGTGAGCTAGTCAGACATCTCTGGCTCACCTGGCCATCACACTGGGTGAACATATTCTGTTTTCTTATGAGTGTGTTCCAATGATGAAAATAAATTCCTTAATGTTTATTAAAGAGCATGTGTGCTATACTGGAGTATAATTGTTTAGTTTCTGGACCATGTGTTACTGAGCAGCAGTTAGTGCTCATGGATGTTTTATAGGATAACCTTGTGTCTGGTGAGGTTAGGTTATGTCACCTCAAGGTCCTTAGTGACTACTTCAAGCATTTTATAATTGGATGTAATCTCCAAGAGCAGCAACAAATTTTTAGTTTCTAAAATCAAGTTTCATGAAGTTGTTTCATTTAGGATTTTCTGCTAATTTTCCACCAGTAAACACAATTGACTTGTAATTAGTAATGCATGTTTGGCAATCGAAAAAATACCACTTTGACTTTATTTTCTCTACCCAATTAATTTTCATCTTTGGTTGTGGTTCGATAGTCACTGTAAACTTCTTTCTTTTTAATCCCAGTAATCTTAAGCATGCTTCTTAATATATTTATTCTCAAACCCCCATTATTCTTTGGATTTTTTCTTCCTTTTTTAAAACTAAGTTATGATTTTTGTGATCACCGATTGTTAAACTCCCATCCAAAATTATTTTTGTCTTCACCATACAGGAATGTCGAAGGTCCCCTCTATCAGTATTGCTCAGCTGTCTCCATTTACTGTAAAGTAGTTATAAGTTGCACTTCCATTTTTTTTTCAGCATTTCATATTGAATTATTTGTTACATAATTTATGCAACTTTTTTAAAGTTTAATCAATTATACTTCCAGAATCATTGTAGAGTATGACCAGTCATTTGTGTGTAGTGTAGTCCCACAATACAATGTACCATAATCTATAAACTGACTCTCAGTCACTGTCAAAAAGATGTTTTTGTTTCACCCGCACAAACCCCTCTCATTCAAAGTTTTTTTTTTCTCTAGTTAATATGGTAAGGTTCACAAGAGGTTTTTTATGAGTGATTCAGTTGACTGGGAGGCTCATGTACTTACCTCAGTAAGATTGTGGGTTTAACTACAGGGTTCCCAGGAGGCCTTCATATGTGTGTTGTGAGTCTAGGCTACATTCCAGAAATACAGTAAAACTAGACAATTCTTGAAAGGATCTCTCCTAGTTCAACCAAAGCACCTATAGATAGAGGTCATCTCAAATTAAACCAGTTGCCCATAGGCCAAGAACTGTGAGTCTACACTGCTGTGTCACTGTACATGTATGCCATGACCCAAGCTGAGTTATTTATAGGGGGTGTTATTGAAGTGGGACAGTCCCTGTCTTAATTTTACTGGATTTCTGGAAGCTAGCCTATCTGCACAAGTGGAGGAATCCTGTGAACCTTTGGTTAAACCCACAAGCTTCTTGAGGCAGTACATGAGTTACCCAACCCAGAAATGGGATTTTGGGATCGGTCCCTCATTTTGCACCAAAGAAGAATTTTTTGAAACTATTATATCCCCTTTTACATCAATAACTCGACTTGGAAGAAATGAAGCTGCTTACCATGATGATGTATGTGCTGTACTGAGAATATTGGTGTATGTTCAATCATTATTTCAGGGCACAAGGACTACTCCCAACCGCCAGTAGCCCATAGTAACCGTGACCAGCGCGTGGTGGTGGGGGGCATGAAGGGTTGGGGTAGCAGCAGTGGCAGAGGAAGCAGTTTGGTGGTGGCCGGACAAGGCAGCAGTGGGAGTAGTAGCAGTAGTAGCCTCAGTTATGCTCACACACTAGGACGAGCACATGTGTCTGGCAGTCACCATTCTCCAACATCCCAAGCTCATGGGCTGTCTCCAGTTTCCCAGCTTGCTGTGAGTGGATCACTGGCAGGCATTGTACCAACCCAGGCAGATGTATACAGGGAATATCGTCGTGCTGCACCACCACAAGCTGCTGCAGCGGCAGCTGCTGCTGCCCAAGTGTATGTGGCTACTACCCAACCCACTTACCTTCCCTCCTCCTTGCCAGCCACACACTCTGTCAACCCATTTACAACAGGGTAAGTATTTATATATTATTACCAAATTTTTTGCCAGGTAGTTGAGGGTAGTTTGTGTGTGTGATAAGTGTAAGTAAACTTGTGTTATTTTAGTAAAAAAAAAGTAAAGGTACAGCAGTATTATGGTAGAAATAATTTAATAAATAAACATTTTGCTTTCTTACTCCAGATATCTTTGTATATTGATAACTGTCTCTCTTATGGTCATTTATGATTACAAATTTTGCAAATGATGTGATTTATAGCACTTGCTACGCTTTGTGACTGTGTGTAGCCTTGTCATGTATGGCTATAGTACTGATTTGCTCTTGAATCAGCTACATTTCTGGCCAAAACCAGATCCCTCATTATGTAAAGAAAGAACTCATGCTGTGAGATAGCTATTATCATCTAAGATAAAGGTAATTTTAGTATGGCCAGAATCTGTGTACTCTGTAATATTTGCTTGGCTACCAAATCAGAAAATAAGGTCTTAAAGGAAGTAAACTCCCAAATTGCCTTTTTGCCTTTGCTAAAAACAGATTTTTCATCTACTTGCTCAACTAACAAACAAGAAATCTCTTCACTGTTTATTGAAATATTAAATAACAGTGTGCAAGTATAAGAGTTCACTAAAATTCATTGTGCAAGATTGGTTTTGAAATATCCGGGCTGTATCTTATGTTGAATGAACGTATGGTTGATTAAATGCCCGATAAGACAAATGGCAAATTATTATTATTATTATTATTATTATTATTATTATTATTATTATTATTATTATTATATTATTATTATTATTATTATTATTATTATTATTATTATTATTATTATTATTATTAAGAAGCTATAAATGTGTACTGTACAGTGTAGATTTATATTTAAATATCTTAATGCAGGTATCAGATGTGTTTATATTGAAAAGATACTGTACCTTAATATTTGCGTATTTAGAATTCACACATTTGAAGATTCGTGGGGAGACAATGAAATATTCAATATTCTTCATTTGATTCGTCTTATGTATGATTAAAAATCGCATTGGTTAATGTGAACACAAATAATGGGTTACAGTTTAAGGTGCAGGGAGATAATGGTAACCAGGTCAGCTGACTGGCACAACCAGCTGGTCTGCAGACTTTTTCTGCATTTATCTGTTCAAATGCAACTTATTGTATCTGTTGTGTTTTTCATTACTCTCTTTGCCGCCAAAGGCATAATTAGTTACTGTCACCATGATAAAAGATGGCAATGGCAGTGTGTTCATTTCCTGGGGTTGATATCCTGGCCCTTCTTAGAACTACATGTACTGCATAATTCTAATACTGTATACTTGTCTTTGTACATGGTATCCTTTGCCAAATGCTGCAACTATTCCACCATTTTTAAGACTTCTCAAAATCTTCAACTTAGTTTTTAATGTTAACATCATCTTCGGCTTTTATATAATGGGTTATATACTTGTAGAAGAACTTAAAGGTTATTTTGGCCAAGCCACTATCAATAGAGGATCAGTACAGTACTGGAAAAAGATTATTTGAGCAATAACACTATTACTCTGAGAAATACTCATCGATTTAAAGGTAGAATTGCGGGCGTTCCCCAATTTACAAAAGGGTTTCTTTCCTGAGGAACCATTGTTTTATTTTATTTTTTATTTTTTATCGGATTACATATTCACAATGAATCCCATTATAAAAGCTAATGTATGTTCCCATTTAAAAAAACCCACAGTACATGTTTTTAATAACTTTTGGTGTAGACAATAATTAGAAGCCCATAATAAAAATAATAGTCATAATTGTATACCAACCATACAGTATACTTATGTGAAACCAGATGAGATAAAAACCTAAGTGAACAGTATGAAACACTGAGCCAATACCTATAATAAATATAACACTGTATTAATACATTTATTTCCATTCTCTAATTGAAGATAAGTTAATAAAAAAGCTTGACCCCTGATGAGTTATTTCATCATCCTAAATTCCCGCTGCTTTGTTTACATGGCACGAACGTTGCCATCAGTCAGCTAATGGTACACTCACGCACGCTCTTGCTTGGGATTCTGAATTGGTTCATATTTAATCCAAACAGTTTCGGCGACTACTGTCACCCTCCTCAGTGGATTTACAGATAAGGACTGGCACATTCATCACTACAAAAACTCCTTATATCCAGTGCACGTGACGTCACCGCACAATCACATCACCTGACTCCCAACCCCCATGACGCATCACCGCGGCGGTCACCTTTGACAAGGTACCACCAATGCTTGCATCACAGGATCCAGTTTGATCATACCCTCACTCAAGTTAAAATTTTTATATTTTTTATTACAAACTGATTCCATTATCCTGCATTTCTTAAAATCATTGCATTTGTAAAATAATTGGCTTGTGGGTTTTTTCTCTTACACATGACACGTCATAACACCACGCGACCCCCTCCCCGTCCACACCTTTTCCAGCCCTCCCTCTACCTCAAGTCCTGATCCCCTCTGTCCCACGGTTGACCTAACCTTTCCCCACCCTGCCCCAAAGCGTCGGGTTTGGTCGTGAGAGTGAAATTTTGTAATTTTAGTAAAACACTCTTCTTCAACAAAGGTAGTTTTTAACATAACTGTCATCAGTCATAGCCATTCCTCCCTTTATTATTATGATTTGCATTTTTACTTAGATTAGGTAATTTTATCTAACTTTGTTCAGAATTTGTGGCTTCCCCAGATGTTGGTGCCCTTGGCGATCGCCTGGTGGGTAGTAATGGCCCTGTATAGTGGCATATAAGATGACTTGTGAAGCAAAAAAAAAAAAAAATCCCTATAACTGGGGTCGTCTAATATTATTTACCAAGTATAAAATGTGAATCTTAAATCATATGACGGCAGGCAGGATGAGAGCATCACCTGACACTCACTCAGCACCACCAGTAACTCCCACCAAAAATATTTCGGAGTGGAACTCATGTTTGGTGTTTGGTAAACTTAATTAACATAGAGATTGTATTAAAATAATAACAATGTACTCTGTACAGGTATTGTAATTAAAATTATCTTGCCTAAAATATTTGTGGTGGGAATACAAGACAACATTAACTCAAGATCGTCACACACCACAAACCATTTCCAACAGGTGATGTGCAGTTGGATTGGTACAAGTATCCCTTGTTTAACGATGGGATGTATTTCTGAAAACTGGTTGTTAAGCAAACTGATCGCTAAATGAAGGATAGTGAGATATAATATTCTAAACTAGGGATAATGAGGAATTATACCCATGGAGATGACTTGTAATTGCGCAGCCAAGTCACCAACTCGCCGCCCAGTAGCACTCAGAGCTGTGAGCTATGTTATTGTTCAACTTGTAATTTTCCCAGTGAATCGAAGGTCGCTAAACTGGAAAAAAAATAAGAAAGGGCGTCAAAAAAATTAAATGATTAAGTGAACGATTGTTAATCGAGGGATACCTGTATACAGTACAGTACTACATATTCTCAAGGAATCTAGCATTGATATAAGCTAAAACGTATCGTACAACACATACAGTATCTGGTTATATAATTTTCTTTACTACACAGTAGGCTTTACTTACCCAAAATACTCCGAATCAAATGCATTCCAGTCTTCTTCTAAATCAAAGTTACTGCACTGTAGCAGCCTGCGCTTGGTTGCGAATCATGAATAATTTACAGCAAAATTTAAAAAATGATTTAGTAATAGAGGTACTGTACACACGAATTTAAGAATGTGACTTTGTATTTTGCAAATTATCAGGACTCCACTTTTTCAAAAAGTTTCATACACATTTTTAATGAAATTTTCTTGGATGAAGATATGCACATGAAAATATTAATAACTACAAACACTAAAATTTTTGGTGGATTCCTAAATATTTTGGTAGTATGGCAACTTTTTCAGAGAATTTCAGAGACAGTACAGTAATAGTAATAATAATAATAATAATATTTAATAATAGTCATAATAATTAATGGTTTATTGAAAGAACATGGCAGCCAAAAGGCTGAAAATATACAGTTACATAATTGGGGAATGGGTCACTTGATTGACAAATAATATACAAGTAACATAAGTGATCTTTTCTAACTGTTGGACATTTTAAACATAGGGTAGTATTTGTTAAGTTATCTATAAATGATTTACAGTAATTTTCTTATCTTACAGAGGAGCATTGCCACCACCAGCTCACCACAGCAATGGACGAACTGTGCTGGCTGCACCGCCTGCCCATCCTCTTCCTGCCCACATGCAACCCACTGCTGTGTTCCCCACACATCCACAAGTGGCCCCACCATACAATGCTTACACTGCACTTTCCCCTGCCAAGAGCCAGTACCAGAGCATCTGGTTCTCGGAATAAAAGCCTTGCCTGAGGGAACATCCAATGTAACATCCAAAAATACAAAAAGCCCAGAATATAAAATGAGTAGGGTAAAGAGTTTTTAAAAGAAAGAAAATTTTAGTCAAAGTAACAGCTCATATTGGAAAGGCAAGTGCTCTGGAAAGAGGGGAGGGGTCCAGTGTGTGTGTGGGGCCGACCTCCAGTGCCCTCCTCGGTCTCCTATCAACGAGAACTACTTCACCACAGGAAAAAGAAGCAGCACATGAAACAAAGTCATTACTACTGAGCTAGCTGCACTTTGACTAGTTTAGAAAAAGGGGAATTGATAATGAAATGCCAACAAGAAACTAGACCGATTATATTGGTGCCAAGTGTTTGGGGTTCATAGTGAATGATTAGTGTTTACAAAGTTCAAGTAAGCATCCGGAAGTGTCAAATATATCCGTAGGTATGAAGCTCCATAATATAATATTTCCCCTGTGATTACTGATTGGGGGCCAATAGTTTTTGGGTTGAGCATTCTCTTGACACAACTGCAGCATCAGTATAGGCCCCAGATTTGTGTGTAGAACTAGTGCATGTACGAGTGTGCGCTTGTCTCTTGGTGACCACACCCTCAGAGAGCATCATAACCGTGCGTCAGCCGTCCCAAGGGCGGAAATATCATCAGCATATTGTTGATGAGCAAGAGGACTATAGCTAGTTATTATTGTTTTTTATCATAATTTTTATTGTAATTATCATTTGTGTGCGAGCCAGGAGTCGTGAGGTGACCACAGCACCAGTATTGAATGATGGAAAGAAATTTGTGCTGGGTTCTTTGGATTACCTCTTTTGTTGCCTTGAAGGAAATAATTTAAAAGCTACATTTTTAAACTTTTAAGTTGGCCAAAGGAGTTATAGTTTGTTTTGTGTTGGACTTGATAACTGTTATCAAGTGTGAGTTTTTGTTGAAACTAAAGTGATGAGCTATTATCTGTGAAGTTCAGCCGATAACCTTATAGGCTAACGAATGCCAGGGAACTGTCTCTTCAGTCAACCGGGCTTAATATTGTGGAATTTTAGAGGTGTATATTTATTTTGTGTTTTACCAAGCATAAACTAAATATGTTTGATATGTTTTTAAAGGGAAAAGGGCTTGACAACGGTCTGTAGTAGACTTAATGTGTAGCATGAGTAGTATTGTGTTTATAGCCGATGAGGCCGAGGGACTCTGCACCGTGCGTCGCCCTCCGGCCAAACCCACCTTCCCATCCACAAACCAGGGGAAGGCGGGGGCGGGATGGGAGCGGCTGCATTGGTGTGATGCTCACCGGCTGCACCACGTTTGGTGTTTGTCCACAGGTTTGTTTGATCTCTATTAACATATACGCTTTCTTGAACTTCTTCCCTATGTGTAAAGGTGTTATTTATGTCCAGAGTGTGATACCTTCTCTTTATATCTTGAAAAATCCCCTGCATGGTTTTTGTGCTGGTTTCATGACCAAGGTCTCCTTGGCCAGGAGGAACGATTAGCACATGCAGGCTGACTGCCAACCCCCCACGCCCTGCCCCTTTTTAAGGTTCACTATTCACTGCTCACTACCTTGGAAAATTTCTTTTAGAATAGAAGTACAGTGTTTCATTATTATTTGTGATTGAATTTTTATCTTTTTAAGTATGGTAGAATATAATTTTATTTTTTTAAGGTGACTATTTACTGTAAGAAAAATGTTTTGACATATAAGAAGCTTGTATTTTTATCAGAAGAACTACAATAATTGGAAGGAATGAGCACCATAATGTTATGAGGCCTATGAACTAGTACATTGGAGCAGGCGTTGATAATGACTTCTATAGTGGGGAGGGGGGGGGTAGTTGTGCCTGTGTTTATCTTAGGCCTAGACATGTAGGGTGATGGTCAAGTCTCCAGCTCTGATCCTGCACTGGTGGATATATAGCTGCAGAGGCTGCCCAAGACCCTGTGTGTGTGTGGCAGCAATTCCTAGGGTCACCTCCAGGTTGTGATGAGCCAAGGTTTGGTGTGTTCTGGAGGACCTGATACTTTGTTCTTAATTAAGCCACTTTACAGCTAGGGCCCAGTGTCTCCAGTATTCTTCTATGTATATATATATATATATATATATATATATATATATATATATATATATATATATATATATATATATATATATATATATATATATATATATATATATATATATATATATATATATATATATATATATATATATATATATATATATATATATATATATATATATATATATATATATATATATATATATATATATATATATATATATATATATATATATATATATATATATATATATATATATATATATCTTTGACATTACATAATTGGAGTTACCATTCTTGGACCTGAGGTGAAGTGTCTTGTTTGTAATGTGAAGGTGTGGACTGTTAATAATGAGTGCACATAGATGGGTTATTCATTAACTTAATGAATCTATCCAACAGAGGGCCCTGGTAATTTTCATATGGAAATTTAATGAGTATAGCCAAAATTTCATCAGCTAGTAAAAATTTAGTTTTCTAATAGCTGTTTAATACAAACACATTAATTTTATATACATGAATTTAAGTGTTTGAATTGCAGTATAATCAGATTCTTCTGCACACTCCTAGTACCACCATAATAAGTGGAAATTGGCCCACTTAGAATCTGAGGGATTGACCATTAGGAAATTGTACACAACTCATCAATTTGGTCCAGTAGAGGTTATTAGTAGTTTCGGTGCTCCTTATCAGCACCATCATAACAGCCCTACACATGTGATGTTTGTATTTAGAGTGCCTAAGCTCTAGTATTTTAGAATTTGTAACATATAAACAACCTTGATTGTTGGGTAAGGTCTCAGAAGGTCACTCTCTCTCTCTGAAAGTCAATGTCTTGTGCAATGCAGAGGCCTCTCAAAAAAGTAATCCAATGTCGTCCAATGAGTGGAGAAGCTGGTGCATCCTAGTGTGCCATTGCCGAACAATCAAAGGTGTTTGTTTGGTTACAGTAAAACAAGTAACGTGACATTGTTGCCCAACGTTAGTTCTACCCTCACAAACACTTTAAAGAGTTCATTGCAGTACTCTGACGTAGTACACGGACGTAGTACACGGAAGTAGTACGCGGATGTAGTACACAAAAAGAAGATTATAAGTGTACGTATCTATATTTTTCTTGAGAATGTAAATATAATTATGAATGTAATATTTTGGGTCATTTAGGGTATGTAAAGACTTTGTAAGATAATTGTAATGTGTGTTTCATGATATAGGTGACACAAGTATTCTAAATGCTAAATGTTTCTCAACATTCTTTGTTAGTATTCAGTAGGCAAAAATTAACATGTTTCATTGTCATGCTTCAAGACCATTTAAATTTCTTCCCCCGTCTCCATACTAGATTTCCTGAATTGTGGTAGTTAGAAACCATTAACTTTTTACAACTTAAGAATTTCACTTTTTCCAGTGACTTTGCTAGATGTTAAAAAGAGAGTCCAGGTTGTCCCTGACCTCCAGAGTGCTGGACAGCAACAATAGCAACAACAACTTGTTCCCTACTAATACTGTTACTACTGGTACTGTACTGTACTGTCGGCAACTCGTGTAAATTTTATTATAAACTTTTAACATTGAAAAGACCAGGTTGTGTTTTCCAGCACTCCGTTGGCAGTTTAAGACCCTGGCCTGGGTCTTGCTGGTAATGGTGATCTGTGACCATTTTCAATTTTTCCACGTGCTCTCCGCTATGTGATTAAATGCCTATTGTCCATCTTGCAAACTGTAGTTCAAGTGAAACACTGGATTGTGTTTTGTTATAGTTAAGGTCCTGTGGGCGTAGAGTGGTTTATATAATTTACTCACAGTCGGTACCCTTGGTGAGGTGTTGCTGCCCTCCACCACTGAGACCACCCTATAGTCTTATTAAATGTCCACTCTGGTGAAAAAATATAATTTCTAATTCTTGTACATTTTGTGTGTGTGTGTGTGCGTGCGTGTGTGATTATATGTACAGTGTATTCCAAGTCCTTGTTATCCGTGAATCCAAGTACTCGCTAGGTTGGTCTAGGGATAGCATCTCGTCCTCTTGAGAACTCTCTAGAAACATACAGTAAAGACCCTGAGTACTGGACTAATTCACCCACAGCAGTTTCGTTAGTCAGACAAATTCCATTATTCAGACGTCCACATCGTTAGGGAGGCACAACTGTTCAAAACAACGGCCAACATAGATTGCTTATTTAAGCTCGCAATTTATTAGTTTAAGTAAAATTATCACATTTATGATATACTTTCAGTAAATTAAGTTGTTTTTTGTCAAAAGTGTTAATAGATATAGTTAAGGTTCTAGATTCTAGAAACTTTTAGAGCCACAGAGAAGATTTTTGAAGGTTCTGAGTCATGACATACTTATGATTCTATGGATGTGGCATGGATGGCCGTGTGCAGTGTGAGATAAAATGGATGATGTGTATATGTACAGTATACCTCTGGCAATGAAGTGGATATGTTCACGAAATCCATTTTGTTTTTGGTGACTTCGTTGTCATAGGTAGATTTAACAGTGAGTGCTGTATAAGGGAATAGCTTCCAATCCTTCGTTATTCTGTATTTTACATATGTCATAAATGAACAAAATTGCTGTAATAAGTAATGAAAATAATACAATAGTGCATATTTTTTGTATAAAAATAGCTTCAACCATCCTATGGGTGACGCTGAGTGTACTAGTTACCAGCCTGGCTCCAGCTGACATGAGACGCACGGCTGCTACGCCATACCTGTATATGCCGTGATATCACATTGGGGAGAGCTTGACACATCCATACATATGTTCACCTCCCACACAGAACAATGTTCACACTTATACTCTTTGTATTTCATTTTTTTTTATAATTTTATATTATATTTCTTTTATTATTGAGTCACATTAGAAAACTGATTTATTTTCCCATGACTTGCAATTTCATTACTTAAGTCAGTGGCAACATGTGTAGCCATCTCAATGCCACAGACGACATGTGTTATGTAGTGAAGATTATGCGAGTGTGTATGGTACCCACTTTCACTTGAGATGAAGTGGATAACACTTACAATATCCTTTCAGTAGGTTCAGTTCCAAATCTCTGCACTATCTCGGGAACAGAGCGTTAAATGTCGACCGTGGCAAGCACATCACGTTTATCCTTCATGGTAAGGTGCTTTCTGCTCATTGGGGCCTTAATCGAACGTAATTGCCTGGGCATTGTTCTCTCAATTTTTGTAATTTATGTCATGAGAAAACAGGCCTGCACTAAGTAATAGCCACACGTAGAGGAGTACAGTGTGGCTGTTTTGTTGCGATGCGGGCGGGACCATGAAGTCCAAGATTTGTGTCGTTATTCAGACATGTCACTACTCAGGTGGTCCAGTACTCGGGGTTTTTACTGTATGAGAAAAATGGTGCATTGCGCAACTCTTTTATGCACCCAAGTTGTGGAAAAATCATTTCAATACTCTAATATGACTTGGAAATAAAAAATATATTACAAAACTATAAAATAAGAAAAATGAAGAGCATACGAGTGTATGCTGTGTGGGAGAGGTGAATGTAGGTATGGAGGCAGTGGGCAGTTTGTTAACAGCACGTCTGGCGTGTCTCACATGCACCTCTGCTGTAAGTTTATACTGTAGGGCTAAGGGCCATTGTGCTATCTATGACCATATCTCGTCAGTATCCCTCGTGGATGACAAGGGCTTGGTGTAAATGTATATGTATATATATATATAGATATAGAGAGAGTGTGTGTGCAGAGGGTTGGGAGCGGTGTATGCACAAGGCACTCCAAGGGCTGCCCACTGGACCCAGGTATTAGTTCCTTAGTTTGCTAGAATATCCGACAATTTACAGTATACTAGGATAGTTTTGAAGTATTCTTTGATTGACAGTTCAGTTTTATTGTTTTATGATGACCACCTTGAATTTGCCATGTTGGTTTTTGAGGGCCTATTACAGTGAATTTTTCAGTTATGTTGTATAATATATTCTATGGTTTTTGATTTTTCGGGTATGTACAATTAGTGATAATTATTAGTTTTGACAAAAATTACATATGGTTAGCAGTATACAATTTTTATCTTCTATTTTAAAGCAATAATTTTTTTTGACATTTCCCTTGTAAGCTCTGCCTATCCACTTTATTTATATAATCATAAACCAGTAGCAGCAATGCTTGATGATTTGACCCATGCTCTTTATATCCAGTCTGAGTTTTAGGTGTGTTGGTTGGTTTAGCAATATTTTACCACACAAATTCATTGCACTTTGTAGCTCAATTCATATGAAGTTGCTTTAGGTTGCATTGAATATTCTTTAATTTTTAGGTTAGCTATCTACTACCTACCCACCCCCTTTTACGATGTGATGATGTTTTACTTCATTGTAAGCATGAGTTTTCTCGTCTCTTTTGAAGGAACGGGGGCAGAAGACTAATATTAAACCCATTCCCATGTAATATTTATGAGGTCTGTTTTCAAAAGTCCTATCAACAGCTCCATTAAACACCAGTTCCCTGACCACTCTTAAAGTCCATCCATCCTCCCCTCTCTCACATTTGTTTTCTTATTCTGGTTTTGGTGATGCACTGAAGCTAGACTTTATTTCAAGATCAGAACCAAGTGTTTCATTACAAAATGGTGAGGAGATAATTGTGAAGAAACGAAAGTTTTGATAAACAGCTACATGAAACAATACCTGGGTTTCCTTATGTATATTGTATATTTTCAAGTATCTGAGCTGGGATAAGTATCAGCTGTATGTTCAGTCATGTGGTGACTTTGACATCTTATGTCCCCATGTACCTTCAGGTATTCTTAGATTTCATATCTGTGTAGCAAGTGTCCAGAACTCAGTGTATCATGCTCTCGTCTATTGTAATGTTTGTACTGGGGATGAACAGAAAACAGGCCCTGCTCATGATCAATTCATTCATTCACAAGTTAGTTAAAACAGCTGTCATGGGTGTTTCATAACCACTCATTGTCATATTTTCCTGTAATGTAGCCCCTTGGCCCATCCCACTCAACCCTCTCCCATATATTATAGTTGTGTGGCAAACTGTGCTTGAATAAGGCATAGTTTGGTAGGGATGGTGGATGGCTGCTATTTTGGGCCTCGTTGATTTATGCTACTTGCAGAGTAATTAAAAGAGGTACATGTTCCCTTAAAAACTGTATAGGAATAAAAAACCAAAGATTGACTATTTTTCATCATTGTCTCTGATTTCGTCTCTTTCAAATTGATGTCCTTTATCTTTTTGGTAGAAGTACTGGGTTTCACACTAGGATGGTAGTACATATCACTTTTAAGCAAACATTTGTAATGGGATGGGCAAATTTCTGAATGGTGGGGGCTGATGCACACAAAATTGTGCCATTGCATGTATTAGAGGAAGAATGTAGGAGTCAAGTTCAGAGGTTGCCCATCCTGTTACAACATATAATGGGACTAGGGATGTATATGGATTACCTCATCAGATGTCTTGTTTGTATATTGAGGAAATTATACCGTGTTATTTTAATTTTGAATCTCGCGACGAAATTTGTGTGTGTACAATACACTTACATTTTGTTGCGCTCTGTTCATGTTCCTTTGGTTTTCCTGCTGTCATTGATAAAAAGAATATATAAATTTTGATTAATTTTGATACAGTGACAGTACATGTACACAAAAATGGTGGATGGTGGAGTAGACTGTGTTGTAAAGTCCAGATAAATTTTGATCTTGGTGATGTAATAGGAAGGTACCAGAAAGTGCTGGAGTGTATTCAACCTCACATCCCAAGGATCTTGTTCTTGCACCTAAAAGAAATACTAAACAGTATCATTCCCAAATTATTAAAAAATATATAAAATGCTATCAATAGGGTCTTAGAAGTGACTGTATTTTTCAGAATTTTTGTAGGTATGTATACAGTACTGTATCAGGAAAGCTAAAATGTCCACAAGTGCATAAAACATGAATTCACAGTTTTTAAGACAAGAATACACTGTAGCACTGATGGCAGACGACAAACTGTCCACACAGTTAAAAGGTTCTTCATTTGTGAGTCTGTAGTCGCATCAAGACATGGGTGTGTTCATTAAGTGAACGTATTGTAGCAGTACAGCTAACTCTCTGTCTGGTGCACATTTGAAGGAATAGTCAGTGAATATTGCGGTGAAGCAAAGTGAAATTAGTATATGAGAGTTATCAGTATCTGTACCTCCACCCCCCTTCCTTTACACTGTTATGTTCCACTGCCTCATCTGTAATCTGGTGTCATAGGGGCTCACTATCTTAATTAAAGTTTAATAGATAGGATTATAGCAAAGATTTTATCTTCATAAAAAGTTAGTTTCATATATTTGAAATCTTATAGATGTGTTTATATTCTTTGGCGTGCTATCAGTTAAACTGTAGCCCATATGAACTTATTTTTCTGCCAGTAATGATTGTTATTTGTTCCCAGTGAGCTGTGTTTTTCCTGTCAATAGTGCCTGTTATTTTGCCATCATGGTTGTTACTGTTACTTGTGCCACTCCTGTCATGGTTTTCTTGAGCAAACCCCAGAGGGCCATTATGTTTACTGACGATCATCTTATTATGCAATAACTAGGTCCTGAGTAGTTGGCGAGTCTTCTCATTTAAGTAGAACCACTGAAACGGAATGAGCTGTAAACAGTTGTCATGACGAGACCTTGACCCAGTGCCTTGCCTTCTGGGTAATGTCCTTACCTAGAATATGATTATTTGATTACTACTGTTTTAATCTCTTAGCAACTATGCCTTAGGCTTTATTGCACAAGAGCCACATAAAAGCTTAATAAATGGACATTTCCACAATGTTTCAATCAGACAATTGAAAAGCACTAAAGAGGACTCACTGAGGTGGTTGAATGAGCATAGGAGGGCAGTGATGGTACATCCTAGATAGGCTTTGCTTAAAATTTTAACATCAAAAGTGTAAAAATGTGCTACATAGATCCCATAAGCTTAAATAAGTTGGAATTGAGGGGGACGTTTATTTTTTTGTCTTAAATAAGAAGACTTGTTTCATACCAAGACTATCAGGTTTGAAATGAACTACATTATTTACATTGGTTAATTTCGTAAAGGGGGAGGATGGTTTAATCAGACCAAATGCTTGTAAGCCTAGAAGTAGACAGCCAATATGATGTTTCATGGTCACTAATTGTACTGAAGAATTCCTCATGCCATTTTGTAGAGATACAAGTTTGCATGGGGAGTTGTTATAAGTAAGGGAACACACAGCCAGTTGGAGAGGTCCATGATTCATATAAGGGGCCCCAGAGCAGAACCCACAAATTTAGATCAAGATAACATTAAACGAGGGGGAGGTGGGTGGGGGTGCAGATATGGACTGCTGGCAAAAAAAGAAAGAGAGATGATAACTTGACAGCCAACCAGCATATAGCAAAGCACCTAGTGAAATATGATTGGGGAAACTGAACCAGGTTTGATAAGGAGCTTGTCACTTCAATGTATTTTTCCATCCACTTATATTAAATATTGTCTCATCAGGGAACATTCCTATAAAAAATTTCAGAAGTATTTTATATATATATATATATATATATATATATATATATATATATATATATATATATATATATATATATATATATATATATATATTTTTTTTTTGTTTTTTGTTTTTTTTATAATAATACAGTATTTGGAAACTGAATAAGTAATATTTTGTAAGTGCTTGAAGTGGCAGTTTCTGTAATAACCACCCTTGCCCCCCCCACACTCCTGCCCCGCCAATATCCACAACATAAACACAGACAGCCACCAGAAGACAACTGCGACCATAGTCAAGATGGTCATGGCACCACTTTGTCATAATAAATTTGTATATGTGATGAAAACCTGTCTTTTTATATTATCACCATTCTTCTCCTTGACACTTTTATACAAGAGATGCTGTTTCCACTAATAAGAATTCCCAGTGTTCATTACTCCCAAGTTGCAGGACACTCCAGGGGTCTTGGAAGGGCAGTGGATTCCTGGGTACTTGGAATACTGAATTAACTGTATTGGATATTGCAATTTTGGGGGATAAGGTACTCTGGAATTGGGATGATCTAGAATCCTTAAGATATTTTAGGAATTTTTTAATATTTGAGGACTTTTTGGGTTGTTTCAGGATTGCTAGGGTATTTCTAAGGTTCCTTGTGATGTTCAGGAACTTCTGTTGCACATGCAGATTGTATTTTGTTTGGCTGTATTTAGAGTAATGTGATGAGTAATAGTACCCTGTAATGTCTTATACAGTATATCAGTTGCTTTGCAATTTAACTCACATGATATCAGCATTGAGTCCTTTGTAATATTTTATATAACTGGAATTTTCTTAAATTTTGTCAGTATTTTCATTGAAAGTGTAATATTGGGAGTTATGTCGTGTTTACTGGCAGGAACAGCAAGATTTTGTATGTAGGATGATACAGCAAAAAAATAAATTTTCAAACTACAGTACTGTACCTGTACCGGTAAGTTCTGATATTGTGTGAAAATTTCTATGGGTAATGTATGTACTGTGCACTATATGCTGTACCTTCTGGTTTCATTATTAGTCCTCAAAGCAAATTACAGTCGACCCTCGTTTAAACGGACTAATAGGGGAGAAGGGTGTCCGTTTTAGCCGATTGTCTGAATTAACCAATTTAGGGGTTAATATTGCATAATATTGCTTTATATTTCAAAGAAAATGCAGTGAGTTTGTCCTTAGCCTTGTGTATGTCCGAAACTGTTTGCTTTTTAACACCATACTCGTCACAAACTCTAGCCACCGAAGCACCAGCCTCTAACTTCCAGTTTCTGGTTCACAGAAAGGGTCACATACTTCCTCTTCGGCATATTACTCCCCCTTGAAGACATGATGTAAAATACAAGGCTGAAAGATGCCTAATCACTGAAATATCAACGAAAATTGCAGGGCAACACAACACTGATACTCGAATATGGTGCTACGTCAACAATGACTGGCGTGCGCGTGCCATCTATCGGACAATCCCAGAACCAGAAATTTGACATGGACAGGCCCTCGCTTAATTCAGATTTCTTCCGATTTATCCGATATCCGGATTAAAGGGGTCCGTTTTAACGAGGGTCGACTGTACTGTCTGATCAAATTCTCTTGATAGTAAGTAGATGTACCAAGAAAAATTTTCATATTTCCTTGTTTGGGGGAAACAAAATATTAGGTAGAATTATAAGGAGAAAATAAAATACAGTGGGCCCTCGATTAACTAACGGTCCATTTAACGAAATTTCGGTTAACAAATTAGCTTCCATAAGGATTTTCAATTCCATTAACGAACAAAACTTCAATTAACGAAAGCCTTACGGGGAAACACGCTTTGTTGTGCACATCAGCTGATCGGCTAGTCCACCAATACAGTACAGTATTACCCCGCTTTCCGCGGTTTCATGAGAAACCGCGGTACCTTGCCAGAACCGGACTTTCACGTTCCGCGGTGCATCTACTCATACGCAGATTACCGGTCAGAATATAATTTACATTGCTGGAATTCTTACAATATGATGATCATTTTGAATATAAACATCATGGATTTTGCATTAGACATACAAATTTTAGATCTAATGTAATAATTTGGTTTACACAAAGCAAGTGTTTTTTCTTTTGTGCAAAATGTATGAAGTTTACATTCAAAATATTCCCTGACCTGCAAGGAATCCAGAAATGTCAATTATATTATCCTAACTTTAGTCTGAGGTATTATTTATTACTAAACGTTAAAATCTAGTGTGTTTCACCCAATCATTTCTCAGAGAGGTAGGGGCCAGTGAGCTGGGAAGAGGGGGGGGGGGATTTGAGTCCATTATTTTACTTTTATCCTCTTCGCCACTGATCGGCTTGTTAGCCGCTTGGGCGATCGGTCACGTCTCTTTTCATTTATATTCCTCACCAAAAGATCGGCTCGCTAGCCGCCCAGGCGATCGGTCACGTCTCTCACGCACTGTTGGCAAATACTGGGCAGGCACCGGCTCCTGAATGTACCTGAACCCGCTCCAGTGTTGGTCAAGTCTTCTCTTGAAAGAGCTCACACTCGGTGCTGTCACAACACACTCTGGTAGATTGTTCCAAGAGTTTACAACCCTCACTCCGAAAAAGTTTGCCCTCACGGTTTTCTGGACTTGCGGCTTCTTCAATCTTGAGCTGTGACCCCTTGTGGGGCGAGCGTCCGCCAGCTCCAAGTAAGGACACTCAACTGAGTAGTGCCCCCTGAGATGCTTATACACCTCAATTAGGTCCCCCCTTGCCCGTCTGTAGTATAAGCTAGGCAAGTTCAGGCGCTCCAATCTCTCAGGGTAGCTGAGGTGCCGAAGTGCAGGCACCAGTCTGGTGGCCCTCCTTTGAACATTAACCTGGCGACTGTATTTCTCTTAAATATTAATTGTGTGAGCATACCTTCATAAAATTTAGATGTTATTTTTACTACAACATAGGTATTGTGTCGGAAAAAGTGGAGTTTGGGGGTCGGGCCAGTCTCTATTGGAATTAATCCCATATGTTGTTCACTTTACGCTGTACCCTGTGGGTTCAATTGACTGCGTAAATCGGGGTACTACTGTAGTTGGTTGTATGTGTACATCCGTTTCCTGTGGAGTAAATTCTAAGAAAGTTGTGCTCTTAAATATTTTTTGCATTTTTTATATTAAAATTATTGGTCATTCTAATTTAGTTATATTGATAATATATACAGTACTGTACAGGGAACAGTTTATGTGTGCCAATCAGCTGACCGAATCACCCACCAACACTTCTCAGTTTAACTTTGTTTACAGTGGAGTGAACATCAGTTTGTTGGTCTCTTGAATATTTTTGCATTTTTACATTAAAATTATTGGTCATTCTGAAATTTAGTTCACATATTGATAATATACAGTGCAGAAATTATTAAGAAACGTGAAGAAGGCATTAGAACCAATGAACTCTGTAAAGAATATGGCATGTCATCATCGACTGCCTCTACAATCAGCTGTTTGATATGTAAACAAAGCTGCAGGGAATACGACAAACACAACTCAAAGTAAGTTAAAATATAGTATTTTATTGTTTTTATTATTTATTATTGTACACTGTACTGTACAATACTGTATTTAGTTTATATTTAAGGTTTTGTTAATTCTATTACCGTATACAGTACTTTGTATGTACTTTTCTGTGAGTTGGAACCAATTGTGTTCGTTATTCGAGGGACCACTAAAGTTTATATATTATAATTAGAATTTTAGGAACACAGTAATCACAAGTAAATGGGATAAAAAAAAATTTGGTGTTGGTCATGATTACCAGAAGAAATTGTTTCTGATTTGATGAGGTACAGTATCATGATTTTTCTAATAATGGTATCCTGCACTATAAGAATGGTTTAGGTTCCTCAAAAACCATTTGGTAAGTGAATACAGTACAGTATTCGTATAGCAAATAATATAACATGGGAAAATATGGTTCGGTTCCCCAATGACAAGAAACCCCACTATTATACCTAGAAAAATTTGAATTGGTTCTTGAACAAAAAATTATCATAATTTAGTTCGTAACTACGTACTGTAATGTATTACCGAACATATAAAAAAATTACTATTATAAATTTGATACATTATCTTAAGGAAGGGCTCACCATATGGGGGTGAGGGGTAGGGAGTAAGAACCATCATTTGTATAAGCGAGGTGTAAGAATATTTGTACAGGGGGGGGGCCTAAACAACCCCAAATTCATGAGGTAATGAAAAGCACACCTATTGGCTCCTTACCTGGTTTAAAGGTCTGGGCAACTAATTCCCGAACCAACATATATTCTTTAAAAGTATAGCAAGCAAAGAACTGGGTTACAAGTGAACTTAGATTTTAGTTCATTAAAACCGCATCTGAACAATGTAACATTCTAGTTTGTTAGGTTTATTCTTTTTTTTAGCAATTCATTTATAGGGGCAGTTGTACCAGTAAGTGATCTTAATTTTTCTGTACTTTAGGGGCACTGATTGAATAACTCTTACTTTATCATCCAAAGGTGTAATGTAGTTATTCCCTAGAATAATCCCCAGATGTTTGATCTTTGGAAACCTAAAATAACAATTACTGGGGGCCAGCCATTAAACCATGTTTACGTAACAACCGGGAGACCTCTTAAGTCTTTAAGATGTTAAGACCAATTATTATTGTGAACAACATTATCAAAGTGACATTCAGTACAGTATTCTTTAAACCAAGGAGTATTCTTTGTCATAATCCTAATGAGGTAGCGCATGCTGTCTTCCGGCCAAATGACAAAGCCCTAAACTGCATAAGGCCCTTCTGAGTAGCAAAAGCTATATATACAGTATATACATTGTACTCTCCATAGAGTGTGATTTGTCAGTACAGTACAGTATCTTTTACAGAGATACAGTTCAGGAAAATAACTATTCTTACTAAAATTTCTTAATTCCACATCAGTGGTTGGTATGGGCTCAGTATCAAACACTGATACATCACCGACTGCTCGAAAGTCTATGCAAATACGTCAGTTACCATCAGTTTTCTGAACCATAAATTCAGAACAGAATGGAGAAGTTCTAACATCATATCTACACTACTTTCATGTTAAAAGATCCAATCAGGTTCTTAGGAATGTGATAGGTTTCCTAGGACAGGAATATCTATTCGTGTGAATAAGCCACAATGGAAGTACTGTAGTTAGGCCCGGTCTATCAGAAAATTCAACAATTACAGCTATTGTTTCTTTGACTTGACTGCTGACACGAAATTTAAATTATATATTTGAGGTAAAATAAAAATACTGGGTTAATATTGGTTTTTATCACTAGGATTCCTGTTTAGTTAGGAATCGGCAATAGTAGGTTAGGTTAAGGTGGTAGTAGTAGCAGCAGTATTTATCCCACTATTTTGGTAAATATTAATTTTTTCCCAATTGGGATCAAAACGAATTTTTACCGAATACTGTAACCATCTTGGTAAACATTTCACTCACTAGTATGTTGTTGTTGTTTCACTTTTTCCCATCTTGACGAAATCGAGAGAGAGAATGGCCTGTAAAATGTTGAGTTTACTCACGCTATGATCTGTTTATGCTCTTATAAAATACAAATTGTCTGACCACTGACAACAAAAAGGGTAATAGTGAAGCAGTTGTTATTATTGCACTTCAACAACGAAGGTCTTTAATTAAAGTCCATAGCAAGGTTAGTAATTAAGATATTCTAACAACAATTAAGAAATTTGGATAAAACTTTGTGGAGTTGACGGTTAGCACCAGGAGTAGTTTGTGGAATTCATATTTTCCATAGGTATTTGAATGACCACTAATAAAACGATACAACCTTTTATTTTTTAAGTATTTGTTCTTGTTTTTCTCTATGATCATAAATCACCTGTAGTGGGCAAGGGCGTGAATGATGAGGGAATTTGCGGGTTAAAATATGGCGATAAACGTGCTTTTTACTCGTAAAAAAAAATTTTTAAACGTAAATATTTCGCGAAAATTTCTTCTTGCGCCGCGTGTTGTCGTTCCCTCTTTAAAAAATTGTCTGAGTTAACTTGTAAATGAACGACGGAGCCTTATATCGGGGTTTTATTACCATAAATATAGCGGTAGGTTTGATATTTTTTATTTACATATTATGGAGTATACTGTTTAGGTAGGTGAGTATTGGCTTGTGTAATTTTGTTTTTATTTTAGTTTTTTATTTGGCGCAATAGGTTCTTAATTCATGTATAGTTGGATTTGATTCCCATACAGTATTACAGGTTTGGGTACATTTCCAATTTCTTTGTAGTAATTTTGACTAAAATTTGATTCTAAGAGAATTGTTTGTTCGTATACTACTACTTCCTGTAGGAGGATTGAGGGAGAAGAAAGCCCTGTTGTTTTTTAATGGCTTTGTTATCGCGTCGTGTTCGGTAGCGTAACACTAGTTATCTGTTTGTGGAGGATGCAGACCATCTTCAAGAGACCGTATATCAACATAGCCGAGTTTTGTTAGTGTTCAAAATGTGATAGTGAACTAATAGTGAAGAAGAAATTTGTGTTTCAGTGCAACAATGTGATAGAGAACTAATAGTGAAAAAAATTTGTTTCAGTGCAAAAATGTGATAGAGATCTAATAGTGAAGAAGAAATTTGTGTTTCAGTGCAGTATGTGATAGAGAACTAAACCCAAAAAATATTCTCCCCTCACCTTTTGATAAGGATAAAGTGAACAGCCTGAATAAAATATTGGTAATTATTCGTTTTAGCACACCCTCGAATTTTTTATGAGTTTGATTTCCGATGTTTTTTTTTTTGGTTTTGTTTTCTTTTTCAGATCTGAACTTCGTTGCCATGGGAAATGCGTCGTTTAAAAAAAAAAAAAAAAAGATGCAAGCGTTCGTGAGGTCCGGGAAGGGAGCGGAGACAGGCAGCGAAACAGTCGCTGCTCCAGACAGCTGGTGTGGGACAAGAAATGGGTGGAAATTTATTTTTTACTTTTATCCTTTTTACCACTGATCGGCTCGTTAGCCGCTTGGGCGATCGGTCACGTCTCTGTTACACACTGTTAGCAAGTACTGGGCATGCACCGGCTCCTGAATGTACCTGAACCTGCCTCCGTGTTGGTCAAGTCTGGTCTTGAAAGAGCTCACACTCTGTGCCATCACAACACTTTCTGGTAGATTGTTCCAATAGTTCACAACTCTCACTCCGAAAAAGTTTGCCCTCACAGTTTTCTGGCGAGCGTCCGCCAGCTCCAAGTAAGGACGCTGGACTGTAGTATAAGCTAGGCAAGTACAGGCGCTCCAATCTTCAGGGTAGCTGAGGTGCCGAAGTGCAGGCACCAGTCTGGTGGCCCTCCTTTGAACATTTTCCAATCACGGGACCTGTTGTTCACCCAGGCATTTACAGAACAGGATCTTCAGTGGCTCAGCAAGCTCGTTGCACAGCTCTCTTGGCACTCTGGGATGTACCATGTCAGGGCCGGGACTCTTATGGACCTTTAGCTTTGACAGTTTATTTATTATACCCTCTTCTGTGAACACAATGTGTGTCAGTGTTGTGTCGAACCGTCTGTCCTCAAATGCAGGAAGGTTAATCGCATTCACTCTTGTGAACACCGAGGAAAAGAAGCTGTTCTATGCCTCGGCTTTATCCTGGTCAGAATCTGCGTAACTACCATCTTCAAGCCTCAGGTCTGATACTCCTACTCGCATTTTCATTTTCGACTTTACATAGCGGTAAAACGCTTTTGGGTTTGACTTGACCTCGCTTGCAACCAGCCTCTGGAACTCCTTTTCAGCCCTCCTACACTCTACCTTCGCTTGGTTTCTGGCTCATGCGTACATCCTCCTGTCCTGCTCATCGTTTGACCTAACCCACGTCTTGAAATTCTGGGTTTTCTTAACTTTGTCGACTGCCGCATGGTTCATGTGTAGGGATCTCCTCGTATGCCTAAAGGCACTGGGTTTGGTCTTGGGTATGTATTTATCGATCAAATGGGTCACTTTACTAGTTATGATATTCAGCGTAGTGTCTGCGTTCTTATGCTTTGGTGAGTCAGGCCAGTGGATACCCCTCATCCCGTCGTAATTTCCCTTGTAATATTTGCACATTGGCCTGGCTTTATCTTGAACTAGGTAACAGTGAAATCTGAATGACAACACTAACATGGTAACTGGGGCTAGATGTTCCAGTTTGTCCACCATACCCTCCTCGTTTGTTATGATGAGGTCTAGTGGCTTGGGTGTTTGCTCCCCTCTAATGTGTCGGGTTTTTAACATGGAACAAAAAATTATCTCAGAGCTTCTACAAAAAGAGTAGCAGGGTTATTCAAGTCATTTGGGGCGAACTCGTTTCTCCAGTCGATGTCGCCATAGTTAAAGTTCCCCATGATAAGGAGGTGGCTAGGGTTGAGCATTGCTGTGTTGTCTATTAAGGCTCTTGAGTACCTTTGATATACCCTGTAGTGGGCTGCAGTTTGGGGAACTGTAGATACACCCGACAATATGTAAGTCCCCTCCCTTTAATTTAGTTTTACACCCCTTGCACTCTTCAGAACATCTTCCTGTACCCTCGCCTGGCTGGCTCTAAGGTCTTGCCTAGCATAGATAACTACACCCCCTCTTGTAAGTTTCTTGAGAAAGGTTCATAAATGAGTCATCCAGCAATATTGAACTCGCATTCCTCTGGGTCGATTCTCCTGTTCTTGTATAACAGTTCTACAACTACTGTTACCGCCACATTAGGATAAACTAGAAGGGAGAGGGATAGAGAGAGAGAGAAAAGGAGACAGGAGGAGGCAGAGGGAGTGTTGACAACGAGCTTTGCTGAGGTGTTAAATGTGAATACAGATGGCCCTTGCCTCGGGCTGACTAGTCTAGCCGTCCAGGGAGCTAATAGGTCCTATATTAGACCCGAAACAAGTAAGTTTTTACATGGTTTAACACTCAAATATATATGCAGTCGTTAATAGTGAAGGAACGTACGAGTGAATTAATTATCTCATACGTAACATGTAATTTGTACTCTGCAGGTTTTGACCGAATAAAGAACAATCGAGTCCTACGTGCAAGGGTCTCATTATCCCACAGTCGCTCATTTGGGCGGTTATAGTCAAAATGTGGGTCCTACAGTCTACTGAGAACTGGCGAGTGACTCGACCGTCGACGGACCTTCAGCAGGGCCCTTCCCTCCGGCACCCGACACACCCGCAGCTACGCAGCAGGAGAGCGGGGTCGCCTTTTTGTGAATTTGTGAATCATCGACTAAAGTGTGATGCCTATAATATAATCATAGTTAACCCCAGCGAAAAGGGGGTTGTGGGTGGAGTATGGGAACGTCAGATCCGCACGGTTAATGTTTGACTATTATGGTGGGCAGAATAATAATGAATGTATGAACACACATTAGTAGGTTTCCTATAAATACTGAACTTAAAGGTGTTACCTATTCTGTGGATCAGACAGTCTAGGAATGGCAATTTACAGTCCTGCTCTAATTCCACAGTGAATTTGATCGTAAGTTATGAAGTTGTGGCAGGAAAGCTTTTAGGTCCTCATTACATGGCCAGAGACATAATACATCATCGACATATCTAAACCAGACTGCTGAAGGTGGTAAAATAGTACTTAATAGTTTATTTTCAAAGAATTCCATATATAGGTTGCTTAATACCAAATTTTTGAGCATAATATTCTGCATTGAATTCAAATTTACAATCCTTAATACATAGTTCGATGAAGTCGTCTTTCGAGACGGGCAATGACTGAAGAAGATCTAAACGCATTAGCTTGTCCAGAACTTGCAGACAAAAAAAAATTAACTCAATCTGAGCCAACCCTTGTGCCGTGCAGTGTGGTGTACTGTACTTTCGATTTTTGCCGCAGTCACTTTATCGTGCACGGTGGTCAGGATATGGTGGCAGTGAGTTAAGAGTATTTCCAGTACTGTAAATGTTTGTTTAGTTCTGTACATATAAATTTCTTTAGGTACTAGATGCCAAGGATCATGTACTAGTAAGGATAGTTCACAAAACACTTGTTTTACCCACAATGCACAACTCTGACGTCACTCGTAAACACTTACCTTTTGGCGGCCTCTGTGTGCCCGCGTATCTCCCCGGACCAGTGTATCAATAATTATGGTTATTTGTGTAATATATGGGTGCATCAGCAAAGCTCAAATTCCAGGCAGAGAGCACATAACTTGTGATAAATGGCTGCAAGCGCTCTGATAAAATAAACACCAAATTTGCCCGTGTGTGTTCTGTCCACTTATAAGAAAGTGATAACAGACTTGAGTACAGAATAAAGAAAGTGTAGTTAAAAGTGCCACCAAGAAAACGTAGACCACTGTATCCATGGGTTGTACCAACGGCAAGATCAGAAGCAGGTATAGTATTATCATTGTTTAAGCATTCTAGTCCTTGCTGTATAAATTCAGGAAATGTCACATCTGATTCGTACTACGAGGGTAGCCGAGAATTTGTCTGAAGAGAGTTCATATTTCTGTTTTATCTCCTTAATTCTGGAATGTCTGTCGGTATCTAGAGGAAGGTGAGACTGAAGTGGATACTCTCCCCTGCAACTGCTGATTGGTCACTTGCCGTCCGCTTACCAGCCAACCAGCGGCGAGTTCCACAGACCGGGCCTCCTTACGGACTGCGCGGTGATAAGCCAGTTACACCCTTCACCTCAGCCAATCAGCAGTGCCGCTCACCTCACACCTCTGAACCTGATCCGGCAGAATCGTATAATTACCCCTAGCCTCGCCTTTCTTCTTGCACTATCCACCAACCCCAAGTCCCTCTAAATTCCACCATCATTTTTTAAGTCCAGTTCCCGCACCGCCGATCTACGCACCAACGTCAAGATCTCTTCACACTTTACTTCACCCATCGATTCAATTCGAAGGCTTTTGACTGCTGGACCTGGAGCTGTGAAGACTTGCTTTTTTCTGCTGCGTTGTTGAGCAATCTGCAACTTCGTTGTGATTGGACACTCAATCCTAGTGATTGACCTTACCCATCATAGGGACTGTGCAATTACCATCTCAGATTGAACGAGAAACAACGAAGCCTCTGGAAATCATATATTTGGGCTCCCCAAAATTTAGACTACTCCCCGTGCGTCTACGTCCTGGATTGACCAATCGGCGGTGCCCCACGATGGCGTGCTGATACATGCTTCTTTACTAAGGTGCTCTGATTGGCTGACCGAACGTGGCGTGGTAGGGAGACTGTCCCTACTCTCTAAGAAGTCCTCTTTTTTTCCCTTCTCATCCACCTCATGCACTCCGTTCCTTGAACGGGAGGCGGGCTTAGCGATACGGTTGATCCGGCAAGGGAACCTGTGATAGTGCAGGGCACCCGTTATCCGGGGGTCACCGGTAGGTGGCAACATACAGTATATAGACACAACTTATAGTCACGGGTAACCTGGGCGCAGAACCCTACGAGCCCGACGCCCGTCCAAAAGGGGGCGGTCACTGCTCCCAGGCAGGAGCCCTGTGTTATAGGCAGGATTGTAATGTAAACAGGGAAGATGACCACAAGCATTAGGATTAAACATGGAGATAAGGGACACCCTATTGGAAGAGGAAAAGTGGCAGAAATCACTTATAACAAATTACAAGTCCCATTAAGAATATTTAGTACCAACGAAGGTTTCAAAGTAATCTGCAAAGATGACTTTGATTCTGACAAAATCCACTCAAAAGAAGCCAGAGATGTTTTTTTTTTTACAATGAAGGACTTCTTGTCATGCTACCAGAACAAAAGACAAAAAGATCAGTTTTTGTTCGCCAAGTCGACCAGGAGATCGGGAGGAAGACATCTGAAAGATGAATTGGAACGTCAAAACAGTTGGATGAAGATCGAGGAAGTCATCAAGATAAAAGACTACACTCATGTTTTCAAGATTACCTTCGAAGAAGTTTCAATGGCTGAAAAAGTAATTCAACAAGGCTTTCTAATATTTAACATGTCAGTAACACCTCATCAAATAAAGAAGGAAACATTTATCTGCAAACATGTTTTTCTTGTTACAAGTATGAAGAACACACAACGAGAGACTGTCCAGAAAAGGTACTGTTCAGACTGTGCAGGCGACGACCATACCTACACTGAATGTAAGAACCCACATGTTGGCTGTCTCAACTGTAAGAGAAACGGGAATGCATATATAGGACACAGGACGTTAGCAATGGCATGCCCAATAAAAAAGCATATGATAAAGTACAAGAAACAAGGAAAAGGGAACAAGAAAGGAAAGACACGACAAACGTTGAAATAGCCAAAAGAGCTGTCCAAGAGGCTTCACAGACCAGAATCCACCATCTTAAGCTTAAACGAACCAATACATGACACGGTGATGATTATGATCCACGCACATCTGCACAATATCATTGCACCCGGATCATACAATGACGAGTTAAGGAAAATGTTTAAATTGAATAGCCTACCAGAGATGATATTCCCAGAGAATCCAAAATCCGAAAAATTATTTCAGGCAACATACTCAAGCGAACTGAAAGAAAGGCTACAGCTAGGGAAATGGTATGTGCAAGGAGCAACAGCTGATACACAAGAAATACAACTGACTACCCTCCCAGCCACACAAGTACCTGGGAGGGCACACTAACTCAATCATAGTATATAAAAAATAAAATAAAAAAGTATAAGCAGCACTATATAAATAAACCAATACTAATACAATGGTCTGACTACCCAAGGGAGCAAAACAAAGATACAAAAAAAAAAATAGAAAAGATGCGATCCGGTTGAGCCCAGATTCTTTCTACTACTGTATTTCATTTTCACCACTTTTTTTCAGTCCTTTATAATCATCTTTCACCTCATAACTCCCAAAGAAGGGCATTCTACTCAACGCTCTCAAACGGACAGGACCTCCTGTAAACAAGCTCCTCACCACACAGCAGCTCCCTAGCACTGCATTGTACATACAATACATGTAGAGTTAAGCTATTCTGAGTTTCCTTTCTCACCTCCATGCTGAGTGCGAGATCTCCTGAATGTACAGACTGTATGTATTTGAGCCTAACAAAGAGAAATTAGACAACTGGCCACATACATTACCCTACAAGACATTCATATTGCTATGTGTGTCCAAAAAGAACATTGAACATCTTTAATAATCTTGAAAATTTTTAACTTATGTACATCGGTACGTGAGTTTCAGGTGTCAACCACGCATGTTTCAAGACGCAAAGGAAAATTTCTTCTAGTTTCTTAATTCTGCAATGTCAGTCCATATCAGTTCACCCAGAAGACCGTGAGACATTATTCTTGCCACGACTGACAAAAGAAAATAATATCCCAAATATAGGAAAAACGAATCCATGACAAAACCCCAACCCATAATATGAAAAGTGGACAAAACCCCAGTCACGTATAAAATAGTTCGTTATAATATTTAATTGTTCAATATTTCATAGATTTGTCAACACAGAAAAAAGGCACGGAAAAAACCTAACCTAACTTAACCTAACCTACATGCAATGCCATCATATACAGTACAGTATATAATGTGTTGTCAATGTGTACAAGTCATGTGACTTTTTTCCGTTCACCATTTTCATAAGTGGACCATATATATTATATATTGTGTCAATTCCCTACAAATGTAAAAGGGTTTTGTGGAGTGTGAAAAATATAATGTACTGTGTATATAATGTGTGTTTGCAAACATAAAAGTGTTTTATTTTATATTGTATATATGAGACGGGTTTTGTCCACTTTTCATATAATGGGTTAGGGATTTTGTCCATTGGGGTTTTGTCCATTGGGGTTTTGTCCATTGGGGTTTTGTCCGTTAGGGTTTTGTCCGTTGGGGTTTTGTCCGTATACCAAGAAAAACAGTTACATCACTTAATTCACCGGCGACAGTCGTTATGCTTAACGCCTTGAGAAACTTGCTATATTTTCTTAAGTATACATTGTAAAGCAATATCCAGTTGTCCAGAATACCCTCAGATATTCATTCACCTTGCCACGTTTGGCAAAAGGAAAACCTTTGCATTGCTAACAAGCTAAAAAATTAAGTTGCTTCATCCATGTCATCAGCGAAATGCCCTACACCCCCCAACCGGGTGTCTCCTTGTCATATTTTGCTAGTTTTTATTTATTTATTTATTTATTCATTTCTTGCTTTATGGCGTATTGTTTTCGGGGACTATGGGAACATAAGGTATTCATTTTGTTCTACCTGGCCACAGAAAAGCCTTACGCCCGGAGTTTTAAACACACTCTTCTGTTGAAGAGGGCCGTCGTGTTTCAACCCGCGTTTTTTTTTTAAATGAGTTCTGAAGGACACCGCAGTACAGTACTTGACGGGGTGGTGTGGAGGTAAAATTAACTAATTCCAATATTATAAATAAATTTTATTGGAATAAGTTAATTTTACCTCCACACCACCCCGTCAAGTACTGTACTGCGGTGTCCTTCAGAACTCATTTAAAAAAAAAACGCGGGTTGAAACACGATGGCCCTCTTCAACGGAAGAGGGCGTTTAAAACTCCGGGCGTATGCCCTACGAGCATTATAAAAATATTAAACAATCAAACGTCAACCTAGGCAAAGCCGTCACCATCTGTGACTGCGCCATCTCACCAGATAACGTGCATCACTATCATGGCGTTATTGAACGGGACGGAGCTAAAATTTATGAAGTTACAGCGATCTGTCCTTACTACTATTTATAGTCCTTACCACCCACCACCACTACCACCACCGCTATTACCACCACCATTACCACAACCACCATTACCACTACCACCATTACCACTGCCACCACCATTCCCACTATCTTTTCTCTCCTTTGTTAGTTAAATTGCAAGTTCATTGTGGAGGTTTGTGTACTCAGTGACGCAGCCAAGTGTAAGGAGTGGCGTCTCGTTGTTAAGAAGACCAAGAGTCATGACTCGTTGTTAAGAGGACCATGAATCACGACTTTCTCGTTGTTAAGAGGACCATGAATAATGACTCGTTAAGAGGACCATGAGTCATGACTTTCGTTGTTAAGAGGACCATGAGTCACGACTTTCGTTGTTAAGAGGACCATGAGTCACGACTTTCGTTGTTAAGAGGACCATGAGTCACGACTTTCGTTGTTAAGAGGACCATGAGTCACGACTTTCGTTGTTAAGAGGACCATGAGTCATGACTTTCGTTGTTAAGAGGACCATGAGTCACGACTTTCGTTGTTAAGAGGACCATGAGTCACGACTTTCGTTGTTAAGAGGACCATGAGTCACGACTTTCGTTGTTAAGAGGACCATGAGTTGCCAAAAGGCTTCATTACCCATCTTGAGCTATCACACTGAAAACTGTCTATAGGGCAGTTGAGAAATTCGCTTACCAAGGACATACATGACCTACGACGCACAGGTGGCCAGGGGCAAGCAGAGAGGAGATCGGCAACTGCTGATTCAGGTGATGGTGTGTTGGGTGAAGGATGTTCTTGTTACCGTCAACAAGGCAGCCATCACTGAGGCAAGCGGTTTCGTGCCTGTAAATTGACAGACTCGCCAGAAACTCCCGTACCCAACCCTATTGTGCAGTACAAAGCAGAATGATGGTTATGGCACCTACAGACCTGCCCACCTGCCCCTCTTCCCTTCCTCTTCTCTCCACCCTGTGACCTACCTAGAGTGAGACTTTCCATTTGAGAAGTTGAGCCACTGTATAAAGAATGTTACACACGGGGCGGGCATTTACCGCTTCACACACGGGAGGACAATAGGGATCAAGCCTAAAAGCATCGGTAAATTTTCACATGTCCGTCTCCATCACCACCTCTCCACCACTATCCCATCCACCTCTACCAATCTCCCCACCATTTTTATCTCCACCATCTTCATCACTCTACATCTTGTACTACCATTCTCCACGCATCTCATCTCTACTTGTACGACTCCTTTCTCCTCCACCCTCCTGTATCCTCCTCCACCTTCTTCCACTACCTCACCCTACTTCCAACCTCCCTCCACCTTGACAATGATGGATGATGATTCTACATCCTCGTTATCTTCTGACAGCTGAGTTCTTATGTAATCAACACCTCCTTCTTGATGTGTGTGAGTGTGAGTGTGTCACCCTAGAGGCTGTACAGTAGGTATTCTCGTGGTGTAGTGTATGGGGTGACCACACAGCACTGCCTTCCTCGGTGGGTGTGTCACAAGATGGTAAATACATGACTTGTTCGTATGCTAAGCGAGAGTTGTGTTTACATCTTATAAAATGACGATAAGGGTTAAGTTTGGCCACTTGTGACTAGATTATGTGCTCTATATCACACACTGGCCTGACTGTACTGTGTTTATATATCAAATTGCAACACTTCTCAGTCCTCACGACTCAGAGGATCACCAGGTCTTGAACTGTTGTGTTTATTCTGACTTAATAAGGCAAGTGACTATTGTCCCATCATTATCATTACATGTATTAATACTACCAATACTTTTATTATTATTATTATTAGTAGTAGTAGTGGTGGTGGTAGTAATATTATTATCGTTATATCATATTGGTCCCATTGTTCATAAAGAGCTAAGATAGACTTGTAAATGGTCTATCTTTGAAAAATTATACAGTATACGTTGTGTGAAGCAAGTGAATGACTCGAGTGATTCTTATACCCCCTCCCCCCCCCCAAGAAACAAAAGAGTGGAGGGAAGCTTAGGTAACAACATATACACACTGTGATATATGTGTCTCACTGATATTGTCCTCTTCCCCCATTTACACACACACAAAAATGCGATCCTGGAATACATTTTTCATGAGTTTTGGAGTTTTCAGATACGCCCACCAAAAATTATTCCAAGAATCTTGTTGTAAACACAGAAGGAAAACAAGCTCTCTCAATTAACCAGATAATTCTACAAATTTATTATGGTTATTAAGGATAATCTTTAGTTCTCTTGGAGCCACTTGAAGACTTTACAGCCAAGTCTAGTGGAACAGAAGAGGCTGTCAATCACTGCACCAAGACTAGGCTGTGTGTGTAACCCTCAGCGTCACCTCCTCCCTGATGACAGTGTTCCTGTAACCAGCTAACTTTCGGCCACATCTTCCTCCCTGACTCCCTCTTACCCTAGTAACTTATACACCAAACACGTCATCAATTACTGTGAACTCTTTCTAAATTAATAAGTTAGAACCTATATTATCCTACTAGCCAGAGTCACAACAGTTAACTCGTGAATTGATATTAATGGTCAGGATTAATGTACTGTACATATTTTGTCTTGTTTTGGGTATTTTTTTTGTGTGTGTAATAACCCCTTGGTGACTGTTTACACCCCAGAACAAAAAATACAATAATGAAATCTTTACAATCTATTTATTCTCGCAATATTCAGTGTGTGGGCAGTACCTCTACAACACTCAGCTGATATACTTAAAACCTAGTGCATATTTCTCATGATCTTTAATATATAATACTTTCGGGTTATGTTACTACCAATAAGTCTTTTTGGAAGCAGAGTATAATTGTTTTATCTGTTCTTAGTCGTTGTCACTATGTAAGCAAAACCTTTACTGATTCTTAAGAGGCATAAAACCCATCTGACGTGGCATCATACGCTATGTTGTTGAGTGTTGCTGCTGTGTTGGGTGCTGCTGCTGTGTTGGGTGCTGTGTTGCTGTGTTAGTGCTGCTGCTGTGTTAGGGTGCTGCTGCTGTGTTGGGTGCTGCTGCTGTGTTGTGCTGCTGCTGTGTTGAGTGTTGCTGCTGTGTTGAGTGTTGCTGCTGTGTTGAGTGTTGCTGCTGTGTTGGGTGTTGCTGCTGTGGAGTGTTGCTGCTGTGTTGAGTGTTGCTGCTGTGTTGAGTGTTGCTGCTGTGTTGAGTGTTGCTGCTGTGTTGGTGTTGCTGCTGTGTTGGATGCTGCTGCTGTGTTGGGTGCTGCTGCTGTGTTGAGTGTTGCTGCTGTGTGAGTGTTGCTGCTGTGTTGAGTGTTGCTGCTGTGTTGAGTGTTGCTGCTGTGTTGAGTGCTGCTGCTGTGTTGGAGGTTGTGTGTTGGTGCTGCTGCTGTGTTTGTGCTGCTGTGTTGGGTGCTGCTGCTGTGTTAGTGCTGCTGCTGTGTTGGCTGCTGCTGTGTTGGTGCTGCTGCTGTGTTGGTGCTGTGCTGTGTTGGTGTTGCTGCTGTGTTGAGTGTTGCTGCTGTGTTGGTGTGCTGCTGCTGTGTTGGGTGCTGCTGCTGTGTTAAGGTGCTGCTGCTGTGTTGAGGGTGCTGCTGCTGTGTTGGGTGCTGCTGCTGTGTTGGTGCTGCTGCTGTGTTAGTGTTGCTGTGTTGTGCTGCTGCTGTGTTATGTTGCTGCTGTGTTGGTGCTGCTGGGGTGCTGCTGCTGTGTTGGGTGCTGCTGCTGTGTTGGGTGCTGCTGTGTTAGGTGCTGTGCTGTGTTGGTGTGTGCTGTGGTGCGTGTGTGTTGGTGTGTGTTAGGTGCTGCTGTACAGACAGACAGACAGACAGACAGACAGAACTCCTCACACTCTGGAGATCTCTCAAAAACCAGGTCACAGTCTTACTGTTCTCGAATTAAGCAAATTAAGAACATCACGCTCATGAACAAAGACTCGTGCACACACACTACTATAGGCACATTGATCACCAGTGTGCACATACACCCCAAACGTGCACCTACTGTACACCCCCAGCGTTGTGAGAAGGTTGAAGGCATGGAACTGTGCACATGTAAACAGAATTGTCTAGGTGTACAGTATATATATTTGTACAGCAATACACTGTTCCATTTATCACGACTCAAGTTCTATATCCGTCTCCCTCACCCTCCACCACTACCCTCCACCGACACCACTACCCTCCACCACTACCTTCCACTGCCACCACTACCTCCACCACCTCCACCACTACCTCCACTGCCATCACTACTCTCACAGCCACCACTACCTCACCGCCACCCTCCGCCACCTACCTCCACCGCCACCTCCACCACCACTTCCACTGCCATCACTACCCTCCACTGCCACCACTACCCTTCACCGACATCCTCCACCACTTTCCACCACTACCTCCATCCTCACCCTCCACCCCAACGCCACACACACACACACACACACACACACAACACCACTCGTGTACCTCTTTACAGACGTTCATACAGCCAACACAGACATATATTCAAGCCTGTATGCACACGTTCAACCACCCGTGCGCATACACGCACACACAGAGGGAGAGCCACCTGAGAAAACAAGCTTGGAGGAAGGAGCAGCCCCGCAGACAGTGATATTGCTTGATAAACACGAACGCAGCGGGAAGTTCAAGGAATCTTATCCAAACTAACATCCTCAGTTTAGTACATACACATACTGATTACAGCTATACACTACACATACTCTTCCTGTTAATGACTCGACAGTACAAGGTCTTTGAGTGCCGTGATGGTTACCCAAGTAGGTAATTTAACACACACACACACATTATTATATATATATATATATATATATATATATATATATATATATATATATATATATATATATATATATATATATATATATATATATATATATATATATGTGTGTGTGTGTGTGTGTGTGTTAAGGAGATATTAACAAGACCTGGAAAATAACCTAGAGATCACCTGAAGATTAGGCACCTCATTTTATTTCACCTGAAGATTAACAATCCTAGAATATTCTATTTTTACACAGTTTAGGACGTAGTGTGGCTGTATATCTGACCACACTCTGTACAGTATGTTTGGTTTAGCTTACATCTGTGTGAGTGGAAACAAAGGAAACATAAGTGGCGGTAACATTTTACTGTTGGCACGTGTAGTTCCCTTTACTGCTACACTCCCACCAGCCCAAATGAGTCAAATTCAACTTGTAATCTATTGTTTTTGTTACTAGCTCCAAATACATGTTTTACTTAATACATTTCTTCATGTTAAACAATGGTCTGGCTGTTCACTGTTTGCACTTGTCTGTTTGTTTACATTCATCAGACCTACGGTAGACTGTATTCAACAGTGTCTTTGTTAAACACGAGTTTACCAGGAGCATCAGCTCTGTCATGTTCACCGAGGCCTGTGTAAGAGGGGGTCCACAGCAGCTTGATCCTGACACCCCTCCCAATAAGAGAGCTCAGGTTCTCAACTGGCTCAGCCATGTTAATGTTGTTATTATTATTATCCACCCTGTATTTGTGTTTTTCTGGCTAAATTAAATGTTTCAATTCAATTCAGTAACAAACAGGCAAGTGACAATCTGAATTGAGGGTAACAAGAACAAGTAATAAGGATAAGGAGACAGTGGTGATAATTCGTTTTGTGGTAGTAACTTCAACAAGCGTTAGGGCTGTGAGTATGGTAAACAGTTCACTTTGTAGCCTGGTCTGTGATGTTATTTTCACTTAATACGTTATGTTTATGTATGTGAGGTAGGGAGGTTGGTGAGGGCGGGAGTAAGAGTGGTGAAGGAGGCAGGGACATAGAGAGGGGGCAGTGATGAGGAGGAGGGAGAGACAGTGAGGGTAGTGAGGGAGAGACAGGAGGATGAGGGAGAGACAGTGAGGGTGAGGTAGAGACAGTGATGGAGGATGAGGGAGGGACAATGAGGTGTGGTGAGGGATGGTGAGGTGGTGAGGTAGAGACAGTGAGGGTGGTGGTGATGGTGTAAGTGGTCGTAACCGGCAACATCCTGGAGTAGCCGCGTCAGGGACTATCAAGGACAATCACTGGTCAAGATGGCTAGTGTCTATACCCCTATGTGTGATGGGGGCTCCTCCACCCGCTCAATATTTTGCTTATGTGTTTTGTAGTTATTTTGTAGTTTTTGTATTACCTTGTTTTTAGTTTTGTACGGTAAAAAAACTATATTTAACGGACTGTAAGAGACATGTGGGGTCAAAAAGAAATACTTAGATACGGAAAAACAGAAAGTAATACCAAATATAAAGATAACACGGTTTTGTGTTACGCTGGTGAGTCACATAAAATAATTATGTGGCCAGACTTGGGAATTTAACATGTGTCCATGACCCGATGGTCGACCTCGTGAATTCAGTTATGGTGGCGCTGGCCTTGGTTTTATCCCTATGAGAAACCTGAACATTGATTGAGAAAGCGTCGTCCACACTCTCTCATCGTGTGTATAACTTAAGACACATCACATACTACAGTGAGAGATACTAAATTATGAAACATCGGTGAGAGAGTCCTACTTGTTGTAGTGTGAGTGTGGCCGTTGGAGTGCGGTGGTCATAAGAGCAACACAAGGAGACTGACATTATTCGGACAATGCTTCCTAACTTAGGATGAACTTCTTCGGTGACCTTGACATTTGTCCGAACTGAAAAAAAAAATCATTATTATTATTGGACAGCAACAAGTTGTCGTGATAAGCGCAGGGAGATGGTACTGAGTCGTAGGGTGTGACACTGGTAGGTGGTACTGAGTCGTGGGGTGTGACACACTGGTAGGTGGTACTGAGTCGTGGGGTGGTGTGACACTGGTAGGTGGTACAGGAGTCGTGGGGGTGTGACACTGGTAGGTGGTACAGGAGTCGTGGTGTGACACACTGATGGGTGGTACAGAGAGTCGTAGGGTGTGTGACACAGGTAGGTGGTACACAGGGGTCGTGGGGTGTGAAGAGCACTGGTAGGTGGTACAGGTCATGGGTGTGACACTGGTATGGTACAGAGTCGTGGGGTGTGACACACTGATAGGTAGTACAGGAGTCGTGAGGTGTAACACACTGGTAGGTGGTACAGGAGTCGTGAGGGTGTGACACACTGGTGGGTGGTACAGGAGTCGTGGGGTGTGTGACACTGGTAGGTGGTACAGGAGTCGTGGGGTGTGACACACTGGTAGGTGGTACAGAGTCGTGGGTGTGAGCACAGGTAGGTAATTTACAGGAGGTCGTGGGATGTGACACACTGGTAGGTAGGGACAGGAGTCGTGGGTGTGACACACTAGTAGGTGGTACAGAGTCGTGGGGTGTGACACACTGGTGGAGTGGTACAGGAGTCGTGGGGTGTGACAATGGTAGATGGTACGGGAGTCAAGCTGGGGTGTGACACACTGGTAGGTGGTACAGAGTCATTGGGGTGTGACACTGGTAGGTGAGGTACAGGAGTCGTGGGGTGTGACAATGGTAGATGGTACAGGAGTCGTGAGTGTGACTACACACTGGTAGGTGAGTACAGAGTCGTGGGGTGTGACACTGGTAGGTGGTACAGAGTCGTAGGGTGTGACAGCATACTAGTAGGTGAGTACAGAGTCGTGGTGTGACACACTGGTAGGTGGTACCCAGGAGTCGTGGGGTGTGACACACTGGTAGGTGAGGGAAGCCTGAGAGTCGTGGGGTGTGACACACTGGTAGGTGGTACAGGAGTCGTGGGGTGTGATGGTGCAGATGGTGCAGGAGTCGTGGAGTGTGACACACTGGTAGGTGGTACAGAGTCGTGGTGTGACACTGGTAGGTGGTACAGAGTCGTGGGGTGTGACATATACTAGTAGGTGGTACAGGGGTCGTGGGGTGTGACACACTGGTAGGTAGTACAGGAGTCGTGGGGTGCTTGACATACTAGTAGGTGGTACAGAGTCGTGGGGTGTGTGACACACTGGTAGGTGGTACAGGAGTCGTGGAGTGTGACACACTGGTAGGTGGTACAGAGTCGTGAGGGTGTGACACTGGTAGGTGGTACAGAGTCGTGGGGTGTGACATACTAGTAGGTGGTACAGAGTCGTAGGGTGTGACATACTAGTGGGTGGTACAGGAGTCGTGGGGTGTGACACTGTTAGGTGGTACACAGGAGTCGTGGGGTGTGACACACTGGTAGGTGACTGGGAGTCGTGGGGTGTGACACTGGTAGGTGGTACAGGGAGTCGTGGGGTGTGACACACTGGTAGGTGGTACAGGAGTCGTGAGTGTGACACACTGGTAGGTGTTACAGGAGTCCTGAGGTGTGACACACTGGTAGGTGGTACAGAGGCGTGGGGTGTGACACACACTGATAGGTGGTACAGGAGTCGTGGGGTGTGACACACTGGTGGTAGTACAGGAGTCGTGGAGTGTGACACACTGGTAGGTGGTACAGGAGTCGTAGAAGAGGTGTGACATACTAGTAGGTGGTACAGGAGTCGTGGGGTGTGACACACTGGTAGGTGTTACAGGAGTCGTGGGTGTGACACACTGGTAGGTGGTACAGGAGTCGTGGAGTGTGACACACTGGTGGAGTGGCCACAGGAGTCGTGGTGTGACACACTGATAGGTGGTACAGGAGTCGTGGGGTGTGACACAGTGTAGTTGGTACAGAGTCGTGGGTGTGACACACTGGTAGGTGGGTACAGAGGCGTGGGGTGTGACACACTGGTAGGTGGTACAGAGGCGTGGGGTGTGACACACTGGTAGGTGGTACAGGAGTCGTGGGGTGTGACACACTGGTAGGTGGTACAGGAGTCGTGGGGTGTGACACACTGGTAGGTGGTACAAGGAGTCGTTGGGTGTGACACACTGGTAGGTGGTACAGGAGTCGTGGGGTGTGACACACTGGTAGGTGAGTACAGAAGGCGTGGTGTGACACACTGGTAGGTGGTACAGAGGCGTGGGGTGTGACACACACTGGTAGGTGGTACAGAGGCGTGGGGGTGTGACACACTGGTAGGTGGTACACAGAGGTCGTAGGGTGTGACACTGGTAGGTGGTACAGGAGTCGTGGGGTGTGACACACACTGGTAGGTGGTACAGGAGTCGTGGGGTGTGACACACTGGTAGGTGTACAGGTCGTGGGGTGTGACACAGGTAGTTGGTGCAGAGTCGTGGGGTGTGACACTGTTAGGTGGTACAGAGTCGTGGGGTGTGACATACTGGTAGGTGGTACAGAGGCGTGGGGTGGCGAGCACTGGTAGGTGGTGACACAGAGTCGTGGGGTGTGGTGACACACTGGTAGGTGGTGTACAGAGGCGTGGTGTGACACACTGGTAGGTGGTACAGGAGTCGTAGGGTGTGACACTGGTAGGTGGTACAGGAGTCGTCGGAGTGTGACACACTGGTAGGTGAGCCACAGGAGTCGTGGGGTGTGACACACTGGTGCAGGTGGTACACAGGAGTCGTGGGGTGTGACACAGGTAGTTGGTACAGAGTCGTGGGGTGTGACACACTGGTAGGTGGAGCCACAGAGGCGTGGGTGTGACACTGGTAGGTGGTACAGAGTCGTGAGGTGTGACACACTGGTAGGTGGTACAGAGGCGTGAGGTGTGACACACTGGTAGGTGGTACAGGAGTCGTAGGGTGTGACACTGGTAGGTGGTACAGGAGTCGTCGAGTGTGACACACTGGTAGGTGGTACAGGAGTCGTGGGGTGTGACACACTGGTAGGTGGTACAGGAGTGGCTGGGGTGTGACTTTGGGTAGTTGGTACACAGGGTCGTGGGGTGTGACACACTGTTGCAGGTGGTACAGGAGTCGTGAGGGTGTGACACACTTGTAGGTGTTACACGGGAGTCGTGGGGTGTGACACTGGTAGGTGGTACAGGAGTCGTGGGGGTGTGTGACACTGGTAGGTGGTACAGGATTCGTGGGGTGTGACTCGGAGGTGGTACAGGAGTCGTGAAAGGGTGTGACACAGGTAGTTGGTGTTACAGAGTCGTGGGTGTGACACACTGGTAAGGTGGTACAGGAGTCGTGGGATGTGACACACTGGTAGGTGGTACAAGGTCTGGGGTGTGACACACTTGGCCAAATTGGTACAGGTCGTGGGATGTGACACACTGGTAGGTGGTACAGGAGTCACCAGGGGTGTGACAATGGTAAGGTGGTACAGGAGTCGTGGGGTGTGACACACTGGTAGGTGGTACAGGAGTCGTGGGATGTGACACACACTGGTAGGTGGTACAGGAGTCGTGGTGTGACACACTGGTAGGTGGTACACAGGAGTCGTGGGGTGTGACACACACTGGTAGGTGGTACAGGAGTCGTGGGGTGTGACACACTGGTAGGTGGTACAGGAGTCGTGGGGTGTGACACACTGGTAGGTGAGTACAGGAGTCGTGGGGTGTGATACACTAGTAGGTGATAGGAGTCGTGGGGTGTGACACACTGGTAGGTGGTACAGGAGTCGTGGGGTGTGACACACTGGTAGGTGGTACAGGAGTCGTGAGGGTGTGACACACTGTTGGGTAGTACAGAGTCGTAGAGGGTGTGACACACTGGTAGGTGGTACAGAGGTCGTGGGGTGTGACACACTGGTAGGTGGTACAGGAGTCGTGGGGTGTGACTCACTGGAAGGTGGTACAGGAGTCGTGAGGTGTGACACAGTATTTGTGGTACAGAGTCGTGGGGTGCTTGAGCACACTGGTAGGTGGTACAGGAGTCGTGGGGTGTGACACACTGGTAGGTGGTACAGGAGTCTAGAGGTGTGACACACTTGTAGGTGGTACAGGGGTCGTGGGTGTGACACACTGGTAAGTGTACAGGAGTCTAGGGTGTGACACACTTGTAGGTGGTACAGGAGTCGTGAGGTGTGACACAGGTATTTGGTACAGAGTCGTGAGGGTGTGTGACACACTGGTAGGTGCTTCCAGAGGTCCTGGGTGTGAAGCACACTTGTAGGTGTACAGGGTCGTGGGGTGTGACACACACTTGTAGGTGGTACAGGAGTCGTGGGGTGTGACACAGGTATTTGGTACAGAGTCGTGGGGTGTGACACTGGTGGGTGGTACAGGAGTCGTGGAGTTGTGACACACTGGTGGAGGGTACAGAGTCGTGGGGTGTGTGCAGGTAGGTGGTACAGGAGTCGTGTGGTGTGACACTGGTGGGTAACAGGAGTCCTGGGGTGTGACACACTTGTGGGTGGTACAGGAGGTCGTGGGGTGTGACACAGGTAGGTGAAATTTTGAGGAGTCGTGGGGTGTGACACTGGTGGGTGAATTTTTGAGGAGTCGTGGAGTTGTGACACACTGGTAGGTGGTACAGAGTCGTGGGGTGTGATACAGGTAGATTGGTACAGGAGTCGTGTGTGGTGTGACACTGGTAGGTGGTACAGGAGTCGTGGGATGTGACACACACTGGTAGGTGGTACAGGAGTCGTGGGGGTGTGACACAGGTAGGTGGTGCAGGAGTCGTGGGGTGTGACACTGGTAGGTGAGTACAGGAGTCCCGATGAGGGTGTGACACACTTGTAGGTGGTACAGGAGTCACAGGGTGTGACACTGGTAGGTGGTACAGGAGTCGTGGGGTGTGACACACTAGTAGGTGGTACAGAGGTCCTGGGGTGTATTTTGCCCCAGGTGGTACAGAGGTCGTGGGGTGTGACACACTGGTAGGTGTACAGGAGTCGTGGGATGCTGACACACTGGTAGGTGGTACAGGAGTCGTGGAGTGTGACACAGGTAGGTGGTGCAGGAGTCGTGAGGTGAAGCACTGGTAGGTGGTACAGAGGAGTCGTGGGGTGTGACACTGGTAGGTGGTACAGGAGTCGTGGAGTGTGACACACTGGTAGGTGATACAGGAGTCGTGGGGTGTTGTGACACTGGTAGGTGGTACAGGAGTCGTGGGAGTGTGACACACTAGTAGGGTGGTACAGGAGTCGTGGGGTGTGACACTGGTAGGTGGTACAGGAGTCATGATGTGACACCCTGGTAGGTGGTACAGGAGTCGTGGGGTGTGACACACTAGTAGGTGGTACAGAGTCGTGGGGTGTGACACACTGGTAGGTGAGAGTACAGAGTCGTGGGGGTGTGACACAGGTAGGTGGTACAGGAGTCGTGGGGTGTGACACACTGTTAGGTGGTACAGAGAGTCGTGGGGTGTGACACAGGAAGGTGGTACAGGAGTCGTGGGGTGTGACACACTGGTAGGTGGTACAGGAGTCGTGAGGTGTGTGACACAGGTAGGTGGTACAGGAGTCGTGGGGTGTGACACACTGTTGGGTGGTACAGGAGTCGTGGGATGTGACACACTAGTAGGTGGTACAGTTTTCGTGGGTGTGACACACTGGTAGGTGGTACAGAGTCGTGGGGTGTGACACAGGTAGGTGGTACAGGAGTCGTGTGGTGTGACACTGGTAGGTGTGGTACAGGAGTCGTGGGGTGTGACACTGGTAGGTGGTACAGGAGTCGTGGGTGTGACACTGGTAGGTGATACAGGAGTCGTGGGGTGTGTGACACTGAAAGGTAGGTGGTACACACACCAGTCGTGAGTGTGACACACTGGTAGGTGGTACAGGAGTCGTGAGATTGTGACGCATTGGGTGGTACAGGAGTCGTGGGATGTGACACACTGGTAGGTGGGACAGGGAGTCGTGGGGTGTGACACACTAGTAGGTGGTACAGAGTCGTGTGGGGTGTGACACACTGGTGAGTGAGTACAGGAGTCGTGGGGTGTGACAATAGTAGTTGGTACAGTGAGGTGTGACACACTGGTAGGTGTGGTACAGGAGTCGTGGGGTGTGACACACTGGTAGGTGGTACAGGAGTCGTGGGGTGTGACACACTGGTAGGTGGTACAGGAGTCGTGGGGTGTGACACACAGGTAGGTGGTACAGGAGTCGTGGGATGTGACACACTGGTAGGTGGGACTTGGGGAGTCGTGGGGTGTGACACACTAGTAGGTGGTACAGAGAGTCGTGGGGTGTGACACACTGGTAGGTGGTACAGGAGTCATGCAAAAGGGTGTGACAATGGTAGATGGTACAGGAGTCGTGGGGTGTGTGGTGGAGTGTTACAGGAGTCGTGGAGTGTGACACACTGGTAGGTAGTACAGGAGTCAGTAGGGTGTGACACACTGGTAGGTGGTACAGGAGTCGTGGGGTGTGTGACACACAGAGTGGTTGGTACAAGTCGTGGGGTGTGACACACTGGTAAGGTGGTACAGAGGTCTGGGGTGTGACACACTGTGCAGGTGAGGTACAGGAGTCGTGGGGGTGTGACACACTAGTAGGTGGTACAGGAGTCGTGGGGTGTGACACACTGGTAGGTGGTACAGGAGGTCCTGGGGTGTGTACACTTGTAGGTGGTACAGGAGTCGTGGGGTGTGACACTGGTAGGTGGTACAGGAGTCGTGGGGTGTGTTACACACTGGTAGGTGGTACAGGAGTCGTGGGGTGTGACACTGGTAGGTGGTACAGGAGTCGTTGGTGACACACTGGTAGGTGGTACGGGGATCGTGGGGTGTGACACACTGTTGGGTGGGTACAGGAGTCGTGGGATGTGTGTCACACTGGTAGGTGGTACAGGAGTCGTGGGGTGTGTGACACGCTGGTAGGTGGTACAGGAGTCGTGGGGTGTGACACTGGTAGGTGGTACAGGGTCGTGGTGTGACACACTGGTAGGTGGTACAGGAGTCTCGGGTGTGACACACTGGTAGGTGGTACAGAGTCGTGGGGTGTGACACACTGGTAGGTGGTACAGGAGTCGTGGGGTGTGACACACTGGTAGGTGGTACAGAGTCGTGGGGTGTGACACACTAGTAGGTGGTACAGGAGTCGTGGGGTGTGACACTGGTAAGGTGTACAGGAGTCGTCAGGTATGTGACACACCGGTAGGTAATTACAGAGTCGTGGGGTGTGACACACCGGTGGGTGGTACAGGAGTCGTGGGGTGTTGTGACACTGGTAGGTGGTACAGAAAGGAGTCGTGGGGTGTGACACTGGTAGGTAATTTTTGGGAGTCGTGGGGTGTGACACCGCAGTGCAGGTGCAGAATCGTGGGGTGAGCACTGGTAGGTGGTACAGGAGTCCTGGGGTGTGACACACACTGGTAGGTGAGCATACAGGAGTCGTGGGGTGCTTGACACACTGGTAGGTGGTACAGAGTCGTGGGGTGTGACACACTGGTAGGTGGTACAGGAGTCGTGGGGTGTGACACATTAGTAGGTAATTTTTTAAGGAGTCGTGGGGTGTGACACACTGGTAGGTGGTACAGGAGTCGTGAGGTGTGACACACTGGTAGGTGCTACACAGGAGTCGTGGGCTGTGACACACTGGTAGGTGGTACAGGAGTCGTGGGGTGTGTGACACTGGTGAGTGGTACAGGAGTCGTGGGGTGTGACACACTAGTAGGTGAGTACAGAGTCGTGGGGTTTGACACACTGGTAGGTGAGGCCTGCAGTTTTCGTGGGGTGTGACACACTGGTAGGTGGTACAGGAGTCGTCGGGTGTGACACTGGTAGGTGGTACACCCAGGAGTCGTGGGGTGTGACACTGGTGGGGTGGTACAAGGAGTCGTGGGGTGTGACACACTGGTGGGTGGTACAGGAGTCCTGGGGTGTGACACACTGGTGGTGGTGCAGGAGTCGTGGGGTGTGACACACTGGTAGGTGGTACAGGAGTCGTGGGTGCCATGACACACTGGTAGGCGTTACAGGAGTCGTGGGGTGTGACACACTGGTAGGTGTTACTGGAGTCGTGAGGGTGTGACACTGGTAGGTGGTACAGGAGTCGTGGGGTGTGACACACTGAGTAGGTGGTACAGAGTCGTCGGGTGTGTGACACACTGGTAGGTGGTACAGGAGTCGTGGGTGTGACACTGGTAGGTGGTACAGGAGTCGTGGTGTGACACTAGTAGGTGGTACAGAGTCGTCAGGTGTGACACACACTGGTAGGTGTGCAGGAGTCGTGGGGTGTGACACACACTAGTAGGTAGTACGAGTCGTGGGGTGTGACACACACACTGGTAGGTGGTACAGGAGTCGTGGGGTGTGACACGGTAGGTGATACAGGAGTTGTAGGGTGTGACTCACTAGTAGGTGGTACAAGGAGTCGTGGGGTGTGACACTGGTAGGTGATCCCGGAGTCGTGGGGTGTAGAACACACTGGTAGGTGGTACAGAGGTCGTGGGGTGTGACGCACTGGTGGTGGTACAGGAGACCTGGGGTGTGACACACTGGTAGGTGAGTACAGGAGTCGTGGGATGTGACACACTGCACTGGTAGGTGGTACAGAGTCGTGAGGGTGTGACACACTGGTAGGTGGTACAGGAGTCGTGGGGTGTGACACACTGGTAGGTGAGTACAGGAGTCGTGGGGTGTGACACACACACTGGTAGGTGGTACAGGAGTCGTGGGGTGTGGCCTACAGGTAGTTGGTGGGGTCGTGGGGTGTGACACACACTGGTAGGTGGTACAGGAGTCGTGGGCTGTGACACACTGGTGGGAGTGGGCCAGGAGTCGTGGGGTGTGACACACTGGTAGGTGGTACAGGAGTCCTGGGGTGTGACACACTGGTTAGGTGGTACAGAGTCGTGGGGTGTGACACACACTGGTGGGTGGTACAGGAGTCCTGGGGTGTGACACTGGTAGGTGTACAGGAGTCTGGGGTGTGACACACTGGTAGGTACACTGCAGGAGTCCTGGGGTGTGACCCACTTGTAGGTGGTAGGAGTCGTGGGGTGTGACACACTGGTAGGTGAGTACAGAGTCGTGGGGTGTGACACATGATGGGTGGTACAGGAGTCGTGGGGTGCGACACACTGTTAGGTGGTACAGGAGTCGTTGGGTGTGACACACTGGTGTTAGGTGGTACAGAGTCGTGAGGTGTGACACACACTGAGTGGGGTAATTACAGGAGTCGTGGGGATGTGACACACTGGTAGGTGGTACAGGATTCGTGGGGTGGGACACGCTGGTAGGTGGTACAGGAGTCGTGGGGTGTGACACTGGTAGGTGGTACAGAAGTCGTGGGGTGTGACACACTGGTAGGTGGTACAGGAGTCGTCGGGTGTGACACACTGGTAGGTGGTACAGGAGTGTGAGTGTGACACTGGTAGGTGGTGCAGGAGTCGTCAGGTGTGACACACTGGTAGGTGGTACAGGAGTCGTGGGGTGTGACACTGGTAGGTTAATTTACAGGAGTCGTGGGGGTGTGACACACTGTTAGGCAGTACAGGAGTCGTGGGGTGTGACACACACTGGTAGGTGGTACAGGAGTCGTCGGGTGTGACACACTGGTAGGTGGTACAGGAGTCGTGGGGGTGTGACACTGGTAGGCGGTACAGGAGTCGTGGGGTGTGTCACACTGGTAGGTGAATGCAGGAGTCGTGGGGTGTGACACTGGTAGGCGTTACAGGAGTAGTGGGGTGTGTGACACTGGTAGGGTGGTACAGGAGTCGTGGGGTGTGACACACTGGTAGGTGGTACAGGAGTTGTGGGGTGTGACACACTAGTAGGTGGTACACAGGAGTCGTGGGGTGGCGACACACTGGTAGGCGTTACAGGGTAGTAGGGTGTGACACACTGGTAGGTAGTGCACTGGAGTCGTGGGGTGTGACACACTGGTAGGTGGTACAGGAGTCGTGGGGTGTGACACACTGGTAGGCGTTACACAGGAGTCGTGGGGTGTTGACACTGGTAGGTGGTACAAGGACTCGTGGGGTGTGACACACTGGTAGGTGGTACAGGAGTTGTGGGGTGTGACACACTAGTAGGTGGTACAGAGGTCGTGGGGGTGTGACACACTGGTAGGCGTTACAGGAGTAGTGGGGTGTGACACACACTGGTAGGTGGTACTGGGTCGTGGGGTGTGAGCACTGGTAGGTGGTACAGGAGTCGTGGGGTGTGACACACACTGGTGTTAGGTGGTACATGAGTCGTCGAGATTGACACACTGGTAGGTGGTACAGGGGAGTCGTCGGGTGTGACACTGGTAGGTGGTACAGGAGTCGTGGGTGTGACACACTAGTAGGTGGTACAGGAGTCGTCGGGTGTGACACACTGGTAGGTGGTACAGGAGTCGTGGGGTGTGATACACTGGTAGGTGGTACAGAAGCAGGAGTCGTGGGGTGTGACACACTAGTATTGCCAGGTGGTACAGGAGTCGTCAGGTGTGACACACTGGTAGGTGGTACAGGAGTCGTGGGGTGTGACACTGGTAGGTGGTACAGGAGTCGTGGGGTGTGTGACACACTGGTAGGTGGTACAGGAGTCGTCGGGTGTGACACACTTTGGTAGGTGGTACAGGAGTCGTGGGGTGTGACACACTGGTAGGTGGTACAGGAGTCGTGGTGTGACACACTGGTAGGTGATACAGGAGTCGTGGGTGTGACACACTGGTAGGTGGCTCCCCAGGAGTCGTGGGGTGTGACACACTGGTAGGTGTTACACAGGAGTCGTGGGGTGTGACACACTGGTAGGTGATACAGGAGTCGTGGGGTGTGACACACTGGTAGGTGGTACAGGAGTCGTGAGATTAGCGTGACACACTGGTAGGTGGTACAGGAGTCGTGGGGTTTGACACACTGGTGGTGTGCAGGAGTCGTGGGGTGTGACACACACTGGTAGGTGGTACAGGGTCGTGGGGGTGTGACACACTGAGTAGGTAGTACAGAGTCGTGAGGTGTGACACACTGGTAGGTGGTACAGGAGTCGTGAGCTGTGACACACTAGTAGGTAATTTAAGGAGTCGTGGGGTGTGACACACTGGTAGGTGGTACAGGAGTCGTGGGGTGTGACACACACTAGTAGAGTGGTACAGAGTCGTGGTGTGACACACTGGTAGGTGGTACAGGAGTCGTCGGGTGTGACACACTGGTGGGTGGTACACAGGAGTCGTGGGGTGTGACACACTGGTAGGTGGTACAGGGTCGTGGGGTGTGACACTGTGCAGGTGGTACAGGAGGTCGTGGGGTGTGACACACTGGTAGGTGGTACAGGAGTCGTCGGGTGTGACACACTGGTAGGTGGTACAGGAGTCGTGGGGTGTGACACACTGGTAGGTGGTACAGGAGTCGTAGGGTGTGACACACTGTTAGGTGTTCTACAGAGTCGTGGGGGTTTGACACACACTGGTAGGTGGTACAGGAGTCGTGGGGTGTGACACACTGGTAGGTGGTACAGGAGTCGTGGGGTGTGAGCACACTAGTAGGTGGTACAGGAGTCGTGGGGTGCTTGTACACACTGGTAGGGTGGTACAGGAGTCGTCGGGTGTGACACACTGGTAGGTGGTACAGGAGTCGTGGGGTGTGACACACTGTTAGGTGGTACAGGAGTCGTCAGATTGTGACACACTGGTAGGTGGTACAGGAGTCGTGGGGTTTGACACACTGGTAGGTGGTACAGGAGTCGTGGGGTGTGACACACTGGTAGGTGGTAGGAGTCGTGGGGTGTGACACACTAGTAGGTGGTACAGGAGTCGTGGGGTGTGTGACACACTGGTAGGTGGTACAGAGGTCGTGGGGGTGTGACACACTGTGCAGGTGATACAGGAGTCGTGGGGTGTGACACACTAGTACTTGCAGGTGGTACAGGAGTCGTGGTGTGACACACTGAGTAGGTGGTACAGGAGTCGTGGGGTGCTGACACACTGGTAGGTGGTACAGGAGTCGTGGGGTGTTACACACACTAGTAGGTGGTACAGGAGTCGTGGGATGTGAACACACTAGTAGGTGGTACAGGTCGTGGGGTGTGACACACTGGTAGGTGGTACAGGAGTCGTGGGGTGTGACACACTGGTAGGTGGGCCACAGGAGTCGTGGGGTGTGACACACTGGTGGTAGGTGGTACAGGAGTCGTGGGATGTGACACACTGGGGTGGGGGTGGTACAGAGGTCGTGGGGTGTGACACACTGGTAGGTGGTACAGGAGTCGTGGGGTGTGACACACTGGTAGGTTGTACAGGAGTCGTAGGGTGTGACACACTAGTAGGTGGTACACAGTAGTCGTGGGGTGTGACACACTGGTAGGTGGTACAGGAGTCGTGGGATGTGACACACTGGTAGGTGATACACAGGAGTCGTGGGGTGTGTGACACACTGGTAGGTGGTACAGAGTCGTGGGGTGTGACACTGGTAGGTGGTGCAGGTCGTAGGGTGTGACACACTAGTAGGTGGTACAGGAGTCGTGGGGTGTGGCCCACTAGTAGGTGGTACAGGAGTCGTGGGATGTGACACACTGGTGGGTGGTACAGGAGTGGGGTGTGACACACAGGTAGGTGGTACAGGAGTCGTGGGATGTGACACACTGGTAGGTGGTACAGGAGTCGTGGTGTGACACACTGGTAGGTGGTACAGGTCGTGGGGTGTGACACACTGGTAGGTTGGCACAGGAGTCGTAGGGTGTGACACACACTAGTAGGTGGTACAGTAGTCGTGGGGTGTGACACACTAGTAGGTGACACAGGAGTCGTGGGATGTGACTGGTAGGTGATACAGGAGTCGTGGGGTGTGACACTGGTAGGTGGTGGTACAGGAGTCGTGGGGTGTGACACTGGTAGGTGGTACAGGAGTCGTAGGGTGTGACACACTAGTAGGTGGTACACACAGGAGTCGTGGGGTGTGACACACACTGGTAGGTGGTACAGGAGTCGTGGGATGTGACACACTGGTAGGTGGTACAGGAGTCGTGGGGTGTGACACTGGTGGGTGGTACAGGAGTCGTGGTGTGACACACTAGTAGGTGGTACAGGAGTCGTGGGGTGTGACACACTAGTAGGTGGTACAGGAGTCGTGGCGTGTGACACACTGGTAGGTGAGCCCACAGGAGTCGTGGGGTGTGACACACTAGTAGGTGGTACAGGAGTCGTGGGGTGTGACACACTGGTAGGTGTTACAGGAGTCGTGGCGTGTGTGACACACTGGTAGGTGGTACAGGGTCGTGGGGTGTGACACACTAGTAGGTGGTACAGGAGTCGTGGTGTGACACACTAGTACTTAGGTGGTACAGGAGTCGTGGGGTGTGGTAGCACACTGGTAGGTGAGGAAGGTACAGGAGTCGTGGGGTGTGACACACTGGTAGGTGGTACAGGAGTCGTGGGGTGTGACACACACTGGTGGGTACAGAGGTCGTGGGGTGTGACACACTGGTAGGTGTTACACAGGAGTCGTGGGTGTGACACACTGGTAGGTGGGTACAGGAGTCGTGGTGTGACACACAAGGTAGGTGGTACAGGAGTCGTGGGGTGTGACACACTAGTAGGTGGTACAGGAGTCTTGGGGTGTGACACATTATACGGAAATAAGTTTTTAAGTTTCCAAGTTTTAGACTCTTAATATTTGGATGATTTAAGTGACGTCAGAGTAGGTTTGGTTGACGTGACACTGAGAGTGTCGAGCCATAGGGCGAGACAGATTGACCTTTGAGGCTGTGACCTTTACCTGGATTTGGGGTCTGGTCTATTGCATCGTGTGTGTGTGTGTGTGTGTGTGTGTACCACCAACACCTGTCGCACATTAGAGAAGTACCACCAACACCAGTCATACATCACAGAGGTACCACCAACACCTGTCACACACCACAGAGGTACCACAGACACCTGTCACTCACCACAGAGGTATCACCAACTCCAGTCATACATCACAGAGGTACCACCAACACCTGTCACACACCACAGAGGTACCACAGACACCTGTCACTCACCACAGAGGTATCACCAACTCCAGTCATACATCACAGAGGTACCACCAACACCTGTCACACACCACAGAGGTACCACCAACACCTGTCACACACCACAGAGGTACCACAAACACCTGTCACACACCACAGATGTTCCATCAACACCTGTCACACACCACAGAGGTACCACCAACACCTCTCACACACCACAGAGGTACATTTCCCACCTGTCACACACCACAGAGGTACCACCAACACCTGTCACACACCACAGATTTACCACCAACACCTGTCACGCATCACAAAGGTACCACAGGCTACAGGTCACTCTCCTGGCGGTGCAACACTAGATGTAAACAGAGGTTGATGTGGTGGAGCTCTTCACTGTAGCCTGCACGCTCCACCGCCCACCTGGAAACACCTCTCACACCGGGTAAACATGAGCTCATTAACGTCATATGGGATATATTTTCGTACCATAAGTTTCCGCTTATTATTATGAGACCAATTTCTACGGGGTGTATCTATTTTTGTCATTGATGGTGCTATGGTGGTGCTGTGATGGTGCTGGGATGATGCTGTGGTGGTGGTATGGTGGTGCTGGGGTGGTGCTGTGATGGTGCTGTGGTGGTGGTATGGTGGTGCTGTGGTGGTGATGTGATGGTACTGTGGTGGTGGTATGATGGTGCTGTGATAGTGCTGTGGTGGTGGTATGGTGGTGATGTGGTGGTGCTGTGATGATGCTGTGATGATGCTGGGGTGGTGCTGTGGTGGTGGTGGTATGGTGGTGGTATGGTGGTACTGTGATGGTGCTGGGGTGGTGCTGATGGTGCTGTGGTGGTGGTATGGGTGATGGTGCTGGGGTGGTGCTGTGATGGTGCTGGGGTGGTGCTGTGATGGTGCTGTGGTGGTGGTATGGTGGTGCTGTGATGGTGCTGGGGTGGTGCTGTGATGGTGCTGGGGTGGTGCTGTGATGGTGCTGGGTGGTGCTGTGATGGTGCTGTGGTGGTGCTGGGGTGGTGGTATGATAGTGCTGTGATGGTGCTGTGGTGGTGCTGGGGTGGTGGTATGATAGTGCTGTGATGGTACTGTGGTGGTGGTATGGTGGTAATGTGGTGGTGCTGTGATGATGCTGTGATGATGCTGGGGTTTTGCTGTGATGGCGCTGTGGTGGTGGTGGTATGGTGGTGCTGTGGTGGTGATGTGATGGTGCTGTGGTGGTGATGTGATGGTGGTGCTGTGGTGGTGATGTGATGGTGCTGTGGTGGTGGTATGGTGGTGATGTGGTGGTGGTATGGTGGTGCTGTGGTGGTGATGTGATGGTGCTGTGGTGGTGGTATGATTGTGTTGTGATGGTGCTGTGATGATGTTATGGTGGTGCTGTGATGGTGTTATGGTGGTGCTGTGGTGGAGCCAGAGTGGAGCCGTAGGGTAGAAAGAGTTTTTTTTTAGGTCATTAAACACTACCACTTTTCTCACTCCTCAATGATCTTGTTTTTCTACCTCACTCATGTCTAATTCACCCTCACTCGCCTGCCTGTCTCGTCCACCGAACACGTGTGATGCAGTAGACGCTCCCGGTAAGAACACGGTATACAAACATGGGAGTACGATGACCTGACGTGGTGTGGTGGTGGCTGTTGTATGTTTACTTAACACTGGAGGAGAGCACCGACCTACACGGTGCTCCTCGTCTCGTGCCAGCTCCCACCTGCTGCTCACCGTACACCTATCATGGGGGAATAGTATGTTGTCTCTTGTACTGTACCGCCTAACACAACTTAACCTAACTTCGTGTATATCCTCTAATCTCCCCTACTGGTGGATGTTTATGTAACTTCATTTCCAGACACACTGTACGATATAATGAACGTGCCAACAGGTACAGTCTCGTTCAAGATTCTTCGAACACTGCTGGAGATAGCTGGCAACTCAAGGCCGTTTGTTTACTATAGTACGTAGTATAATATAATACGAAACAACGAAGACCAACCAGTAAATTATGCAACGGGGAACTAAGTAACCAATGACCGATCACTTTTACATTTATTCATAATTTTTACTAAGCACTATAGTAAACAAACGGCCTTGAGTTGCCAGCTGAACGAGACTGTACATGGTGCTTATTAATGTATGGAAAGGTGGTTAGTTACCTGAGCCGAGGGAATACATGGCCTGCCTCATTGTACCCCACTCAAGCCTAACTGGTGACAGTAGCTAATGTGTGTGGGTGTGTGAGTAGTCAGTGGTGGGTGTGAGAGTAGTCAGTGGTGGGTGTGAGAGTAGTCAGTAGTGGGTGTGAGAGTAGTCAGTGGTGGGTGTGAGAGTAGTCAGTGGTGAGTGTGAGAGTAGTCAGTGGTGGGTGTTAGAGTAGTCAGTGGTGGGTGTTAGAGTAGTCAGTGGTGGGTGTGAGAGTAGTCAGTGGTGGGTGTGAGAGTAGTCAGTGGTGAGTGTGAGTAGTCAGTGGTGGGTGTGTGGTGTGAGTCAGTGGTGGGTGTGAGAGTAGTCAGTGGGTGAGTGTTAGAGTAGTCAGTGGTGAGTGTGAGAGTAGTCAGTGGTGAGTGTGAGAGTAGTCAGTGGTGGGTGTTAGAGTAGTCAGTGGTGGGTGTGAGAGTAGTCAGTGGTGGGTGTTAGAGTAGTCAGTGGTGGGTGTGAGAGTAGTCAGTGGTGGGTGTAGTAGTCAGTGGTGGGTGTGAGAGTAGTCAGTGGTGGGTGTGAGAGTAGTCAGTGGTGGGTGTTAGAGTCAGTGGTGGGTGTGAGAGTAGTCAGTGGTGGGTGTGAGAGTAGTCAGTGGTGGGTGTGAGTGGTCAGTGGTGGGTGTGAGAGTAGTCAGTGGTGGGTGTTAGAGTAGTCAGTGGTGGGTGTGAGAGTAGTCAGTGGTGGGTGTGAAGTAGTCAGTGGTGGGTGTGAGAGTAGTCAGTGGTGGGTGTAAGTAGTCGTGGTGGGTGTGAGAGTAGTCAGTGGTGGGTGTTAGAGTAGTCAGTGGTGGGTGTGAGAGTAGTCAGTGGTGGTGTGTAGAGTAGTCAGTGGTGGGTGTGAGGTAGTCAGTGGTGAGTGTGAGTAGTCAGTGGTGGGTGTTAGGTAGTCAGTGGTGGTGTGAGTAGTCAGTGGTGGTGTGAGAGTAGTCAGTGGTGGGTGTTGGTCAGTGGTGGGTGAGAGTAGTCAGTGGTGGGTGTTAGAAGTAGTCAGTGGTGGGTGTGAGAGTAGTCAGTGGTGGGTTGAGAGTAGTCAGTGGGTGGGTGTGAGAGTAGTCAGTGGTGGGTGTGAGGTAGTCAGTGGGGTTAGATGAGGTAGTCAGTGGTGGGTGTTAGGTAGTCAGTGGTGGGTGTGAGAGTAGTCAGTGGTGGGTTAGGTAGTCAGTGGTGGGTGTGAGAGTAGTCAGTGGTGGGTGTGAGAGTAGTCAGTGGTGGGTGTGACAAGGGGTTAGAACCTCAGGGCTGTTGACTTTTTCATCTAGGCCACCCACAACACCACCACCCACCTGTACCACCACACCTTCCAACACCACCTGTACCCACCACCACCACCACCAACACCACCCACCACCACCCACCTCTACACCACCCTGACCACCACTACCCACCCGTACCACCACCCACCTGTACCACCACCACCACCCACCCACCACCACCCACCCACCTGCACACCACCACCCACCTGTACCACCACCACCCCACACCACCACCCCTGTACCCACCACCCCACCCCTGTACCACCACCACACCCACCTGTACCACCACCACCCCCTGTACCACACACACCCACCTGTACCACCACCACACACCTGTACCACCACCACCCACCTCATACCCACCACCACCCACATCCACCTGTACCACCACCACCCCTGACCACCACACCCCACCTGTACCACCACCACCACCACCCTACACCACCTGCTACACCACCACCTCCCACCTGGACCACCACCACCCACCTCTACCACCACCACCCCACCTCTACCACCACCCACCCCACCACCCCACCTGTACCACCACCACCCACCTGTACACCACCACCTACCACCACCCACCACCTGCCCCACACCACCCCACCTGTACCACCACCACCCACCTTTACCCTATCCCTGCCATCACCCCACCTAGACCACCACCCACCCACCTGTACCACCACCACCCACCTGTACCACCCACCCACCTGTACCACCACCCCCCTGTACCACCACCCCACCTGTACCACCATCACCCCCTGTACCATCATCCCCACACCATCACCCCACCTGTACCACCATCACCCACCTGTACCACCATCACCCACCTGTACCATCACCCTGTACACCACTCACCCCTGTCCCACATACCCCCTGTACCATCACCCACCTGTACCACCCACCCACTGTACCACCATCACCCACCTTACTCATCATCTTCCCTGTACCATCACCCACCTGTCCACCATCACCCACCTGTACCACATCACCACCTATATACCTGTACCACCACCACCCACCTGTACCACTCACTCCCTGTACATCACACACACACACCACCTGTACCACCATCACCCTGTACCACCACCCACCTGTACCACCACACCCATCTGTACCACCATCACCACCCCACCTGTACCATTAGCATCACCTCTGTCATGAACATTCCCCCCCACCACCCACATCACCACACCCACCACCACCACCACCACCACCACCCACCACCACCACCCCACCTGTACCACCACCACCACCACCACCACCACCACCACCACCACCTTCCCACCACCACCACCCACCACACCACCACCACACACCACCACCACCACACCACCACAACCACCACCACCACCACAATACCAACCGCCACCATCACCATCGCCACGCATGACTGGCCTGGTGCCCTGCCGCTGGAGTGCAGTTACCACACACAGTGACTGTGTGTGGCAGCAGGGAGGCCAACTGTACACTCTGCCGACTTTCACCCTCTTGTGACCTTTTAAAAGTTCAGAAAATATATAGACCTTTATTTTACTCATTTTGTCAACTGTACTGTACTGTACCCGCCTTACAGACGTCTTGCATGACTGTTTGGGAGTGTGGAGTGGGGAGAGGTTCGGCTGAGAGAGTCACATGTATACGTTAGCTGCAGGAATATAAACCTGTACTGTGTTGGGTATTGGGTAAGATATTCTCAGCATCATTCAGTTTTTCCTCCTTTTGGTTTCCACAAGCGACGGAGGTGATTATTTCTTCCTAGATTCTAACAGGGAGAAGTTTGTTTACATGATACAATTTTTAATAAAATAGATCACATGAGGATTTGTCCATAAGCAGCTTAACTTATAACCTAACTTCTACCTAATGAATACTATTACTGCCCAATTCGAGTGTTCAGTTATAATGAATCCCAATGAACACATACACACACACACTCATAGAATGATGATAGGATTTACTGTACATAAGACTCTGACGCTCCCCACTTGTGATTGTGTAGTCCAGTGGTTCTCAGCCTGGGGGCCAAGGCCCCCAAGGAGCCGGCAAGAATTTAGAACGGCGAGCTGTTATAAGTGCTTCAAATAATGTTGGCAATCTGAATTAAACAAATCTTGTATTACTTATTTTGACTTAGAAGAAGAATTTTCATTGTTTTTTTTTTGTCATTTTGTTTAATCATAACGACAATACAATTTTAATATTTACATACTCTGGTGCTATTTTTTTTTACAGGTCCAGTCCGTGTCTGTGTGACAGGCGCTGGACCGAGCTGCTGAACTGACTTGTTCAGTCCGTGTCCGTGTGTCATTCCTTTGCAAGTGGTGATAGAACCGAATGATCTCAGTCTGTTATGTATGTGAATGTGTGTGTGTGTTTGCCATTCTAACTCTTGTCCTATTTATCTGTCCTTCTTTATCATTCTTTAGTCATTATCTCTTGTCTGTCTGTCTGTTCTGGGAGAAAAATGAAGGAGGCCACGAGGATGTTGAAAATTCCTCAAGGGGGGATGGAGTGAAAAAGGTTGAGAACCACTGGTGTAGGGTGATGTGTTGTGAGGGAGGAAGGTGTGTTGTGGGGGAGGAAGGTGTGATGTGGGGAAGGTGTGTTGTGAGGGAGGTAGGTGTGTTGTGAGGGAGGAAGGTGTGTTGTGAGGAGGTGTGTTGTGGGAGGAAGGTGTGTTGTGAGGGAGGAAGGTGTGTTGTGAGGGAGGAAGGTGGGTGGAGGGAGGAAGGTGTGTTGGGGAGGAGGAAGGTGTGATGTGGGGGAGGAATGTGTTGTGAGGAGGGGTAGGTGTGTTGGAGGAGAGGGTATGTGGTGAGGGAGGAAGGTGTGTTGTGAGGGGAGGAGGTAGAGGGTGAGGAGGAGGACAGGTTTGCACGGTATCTGTAAGCACCCCGTGTCTTGGTGTTATCCTTGACCTGTCTCTGTCTCTCGTGTGTGTGTGTGTGTGTGTGTGTGTGGAGAGGGGGTCAGAAAGAGAGAGGGAGGGCGGGGGCAGTAAGAGAGACGGACAGACAGACAGACAGACAGGGAGGTAGGGGTAATCCATGGAAAAGACAGTCTAGAGGATTGGGTCAGATCAAGATATTTTTTCTGGTAGTACAAGTTAGGAGGCAAATTTAGTCTCATTGTAAGAATGTTAATTTTGAATGTTCATATTGTTCTTTAAGTTAAGTCAGACAGTTACGAGCATTCTCACACCTTCAGTTACGAGATATATTTACTGAACAATCGACTGGGAATCAAGACCCAGGTCATCTGAGTGTTTCCACCCCACTTCCCCCTTCTGACTGGAGGTGAAAAACACAATACGTTTAGTTATGCGAGTCTCGGTGTAATTTCGATGCATTTCTAACTTTATCTTTGTGCCGCACCCGCAGGCTAAGGCGGACGTGATTTAAGAACATAAGAACATAAGAATGGAGGAAACTGCAGCGGGCCACTTGACCCATACTGGGCAGTCCCGTTTATACCCAACCCCTATTGCTCATATAAGCATCCAACCTATGTTTGAAGCTATCCAGCGTATTCGAGTTAATGATGATATTTGGTAACTTGTTCCATTCATCCACTACTCTGTTTCCAAACCAGTGTTTTCCTATTTCACGCCGAAATCTAAATTTGTCTAATTTAAAACCATTGTTACGAGTTTGCTCCTGGTTGGATAGTTTGAGTACCTTTGTAATGTCCCCTTTGTTTAACCCTGACTTCCATTTATACACCTCTATCATGTCGCCCCTTACTCTACGTCTCTCGAGGGAGTGCAAATTAAGATGCTTTAACCTGTCTCTGTATTCAAGGTTCCTAATGCCCGGGATTAGTCTTGTCATTCTCCTCTGGATTCTTTCCAAGGATTCTATATCCATTCTGTAATAAGGTGACCAGAATTGAACTGCGTAATCCAAGTGAGGTCTCACAAGCGCAAGATATAGTTTTAGGATGACCTCGCTAGTCTTGTAACTAACACTCCTTTGTATGAACCCAAGTATTTTATGAGCCTTGTTACGAGCAAAAATACATTGTTTACTTGGCTTAAGATTCCTACTTATCATTACTCCTAAATCTCTCTCGCAGTCGGATTCCACAGTGGCATCGTTGTTCATCTGGTAACTGGTTTCCCTGCTTACATCTCCTATACTGAGTACTTTACATTTGTCCACGTTGAATTTCATCTGCCATTTTTCCGACCATTCGAAAAGTTTGTTTAGATCTTCCTGCAGTTTTGCAGAGTCCTCGTCAGGTTTAATTACACGTCCTATTTTAGTGTCATCAGCAAATTTACTTATGTTGCTGTCTATGCCAATATCGATGTTGTTTATGTATATTGTAAATAATAATGGTCCAAGTACTGAGCCTAGGGGAACTCCACTAGTGATGTTGCTCTAATGCGATTTAGTGCACCAGTTAACATTCAAGGAAGATTCAACGGTGGGAGTTTTGAGAACCAGAATCCAGACTTTCTCAGAACCGCCTCACTTGTCTTCCTTCTCAGAACCGCCTCACTTCTCATACATCAGGATCTCTTGTTTACACTCTTGTCTCGTGACGTTAACAGCGAGTGTTTGTTGACGACTTTTACTTGTGGTTGTCGTATTAATATTGTGGTGACTCTGGTGTGGGTCTGGTGGCTAGTTTATCTCCCCTCCCTCTTCTCTCCCTCCCCCTTGTTCCCTTCTCCCCTCCCTCCCTCCCTTTTCTCCCCCCCTTCTTCTCCCTCCCATCCTCTTCTCCCTCCTTCTCCCCTCCCCAGCTTTTTCTTTCCTTCTTCTTTCCTCTCCCCCCTCCATCTTCTCCCTCCCCCTTATCCCCCCCCTTGCCTGCCACCTTCCCCCTCTGATATCTCTCAATTTGTTTACCATTCCTCGTGTCATCTTTTATCCTGCACTTCTTTTTTTATATAAATATATAATATATTTTTCCGAGTTTATCTACATAGTGTCACTAAAGAAACAAATTCCATATATAGAAAACAATATTTACAGAAAATTATCGTCATTTTCAGCGTCACTTAATATACGAGTTAGTACCTGAAACAATTATTAAACAAAAAGGTTATATTTTCACAAGATGGAGAATGTCCCAGAGATAGAAATTGTTAAAGAGAAAGGTAAGAAAATTGATACCTGAGCTGAGGAACTTAACTATAAATGATAAAAAATGTTGTCCTCGGTGAACCGCAGAACACATAATGGAGTCCTTCACGGTGATGACAGGAATACACTATCATGAAGCAGCGGTCCCGAGGCTGACGGAATTAGTAGGGATAACAGTTCTAGGTAGCTAAGACAGCAAAACAAAAACGACTTACCAATGCGTACTGTAGACGTGATCTGTGTACAGTGTGCAGTACGCCAAGTCTGTTTATACACCAGTACTGTTTTCCTTAGTTACTTTTATTTCACTGATTATTTTCAATAGTGCCAAAGATAATAAAAGGATATTAATAGTTTCTAGTTTGTAAGGTGTTTAATAATACTGTACCTGTATTTGTTTACCTGTCAATATAATATACATATATCGCCATCATATCTGTTGCCACAATAAGGGTGAGTAAAGTAACAATAAAACATGATATATCTTACAAGTATTACACAATATGTGATAAAATGAATAAAAGCCAAACAAACTGTTTACCTGAACATTCATTTGACATAAGTGTAGGGCTTCAAATGTTAACATTATCAAGTGGGCCGTCACCGGATGAATAGCCTCGTACACCATTGCCATCTGACCCAGGAGTGGTGTATGTGTGTGTGTGGCCGACTAACCACATTGGACTAAACCACAGACCACATACAAGTGCCGAAAAACACAGTCAAGGAAGCAGCAGCCTGAGTTTAATCCCTTTGATTTAACACAGAAGTTAATAGTGAGGTATTTTCACGGCCAGCCATCTCCTGTAAATAGTTGTCATATTAATTACAGATAACTAACTTTTATGTCTCATGTGATGAAGCTAACTACAAGTATTTACCTTCGATAATAATTGTATTTATTTCTTGGTGATGGCTAACGTAGCTAGTGATGGTGACAGTGATTAAAAACAGTGAATAATATCATCTCTACATCCCTTGAGCGTAACCCAACATGGTAAGGATAGGTTTACGTGACGTCATAGACCTGCACTCTGGACCAAGGCAAGGTGGCCTTCGCTGGCCACGGTAGTTCGTACCAGCTGACCCCCGAGAGAGGACATAAGAACTTAAGAACATAAGAATGGAGGAAACTGCAGCGGGCCTATTGACTCATACTGGGCAGTCCCGTTTATACCCAACCCCTATTGCTCATATAAGCTTCCAACCTATTTTTGAAGCTATCCAGCGTATTCAAATTAATGATGATATTTGGTAACTTGTTCCATTCATCCACTACTCAGTTTCCAAACCAGTGTTTACCTATTTCACGCCGAAATCTAAATTTGTCTAATTTAAAACCATTGTTACGAGTTCGCTCCTGGTTGGATAGTTTGAGTACCTTTGTAATATCCCCTTTGTTTAACCCTGACTTCCATTTATACACCTCTATCATGTCGCCCCTCACTCTACGTCTCTCGAGGGAGTGCAAATTAAGATGCCTTAACCTGTCTCTGTATTCAAGGTTCCTAATGCCCGGGATTAGTCTTGTCATTCTCCTCTGGATTCTTTCCAAGGATTCTATATCCATTCTGTAATACGGTGACCAGAACTGAACTGCGTAATCCAGGTGAGGTCTCACAAGCTCTAGATATAATTTTAAGATGACCTCACTAGTCTTGTAACTAACACTCCTTTGTATGAACCCAAGTACTTTATTAGCCTTGTTACTAGCAAAACCACATTGTTTACTTGGCTTAAGATTCCTACTTATCATTACTCCTAAATCTCTCTCGCAGTCCGATTCCACAATGGCATCGTTGTTCATCTGGTAACTGGTTTCCCTGTTTACATCTCCTATACTGAGTACTTTACATTTGTCCACATTGAATTTCATCTGCCATTTTTCCGACCATTCGAAAAAATTGTTTAGATCTTCCTGTAGTTTTGCAGAGTCCTCGTCAGATTTAATTACACGTCCTATTTTAGTGTCATCAGCAAATTTACTTATGTTGCTGTCCATGCCGATATCTATGTCGTTTATGTATATAATAAATAATAATTGGTCCCAGTACTGAGCCTTGGGGAACTCCATTAGTGACGTTGCTCCAATGCGATTTAGTGCCGTTTATGCTCACTTGCTGTTTCCTGTCCTGTAACCACCCTAATCCATTTAAGGATATTACCTTTGATGCCATGCGCTTCTACCTTTCTAATTAGTCTTTCGTGGGGGACTCTGTCGAAGGCTTTGCTAAAGTCGAGATATACCACATCATAATTGTGCCCCTCGTCCACCAATTCGAAAACTGATGAAAAGAATGTTAATAGATTAGTTAGACATGAACGCACGCTTGTGAAGCCATGTTGGGAATCATTGATCAACTTGTGCTTCTCCAGGTGGTTTCGAATAGAGTTTAAAATGATTGATTCTAGTAATTTGCCTACTATTGATGTTAGACTGATTGGGCTGTCGATAGAGGATAGTGATCTATCCCCCTTCTTGAAAATCGGTATTACATTCGCTATCCTCCAGGATTCTGATACTACACCTGTTTTTAATGACATGCTAAACAACTTTGCTAAGGGCATACTAAGCTCTTCCTTACATTCCTTTAATACTCTGGCAAATATCTCATCGGGACCAGGTGACTTATTAGGCTTCAGTTTGTCTATTTGCTTATTAACATCGTTACTAGTCACTACTATCTCGCTTAATTTGTTTTCTTCACTATCTCTGAATAGAGTCGGTGCCTCGGGTATCATGTTTAAATTTTCGGTGGTGAAAACTGTTGAAAAATATTTATTCAGATTAATGCTCATTTCTCCGTCGTTATCAGTTAGCTCGCCGGTATCTGAACGTATTGGTCCAGTCGTATCTCGTGTTTTAGTTTGATACATTTGGTAGAATCTTTTGGGGTTTGTCTTCGCCTCCCTTGCTGTCTTCAGTTCATAATTTCTCTTTGCTTTTCTTATCTCGGTCTTAACCCTACCGGCCAATACCTTATAATACTCCCGGAGGTAAATTTCGCCACGATTTATCCTTCTACCTATAGCCTTCCTTTGGCCAATAATGTTCTTTAAATAATTATTTATCCATTTAGGGTCATTGTTGTCTGATCTGAGTTTTTTGTATGGTATGTTCTGCCGTTGTGCATTGAGTAACTCATTATTTAAATTGTCGTGGAACTCTCCACTCGGCAATCTCAAATCTCGTTATCAGGTCGGTGTCATCTGTCAGGTTGACGCCCAAGCGAGACACCCCCTCTCTCAGCTGCCTCTTTAAACTGTCAAAGTTCGCCCTTCTGAAATCTGGGACTTTAATGAAATTCTCCTTACGTCTGACCTGAAAATCTAACTGGAATTTAATTTCTTTGTGATCGCTGTTTGCAAGCTCGTTCCCTACCTCGACATTGCTAATGAGGTCTTCTCTGTTCGACAGAACTAAATCGAGTATATTATTACTCTGGGTGGGTTCGGTTATATGCTGACTTAGGAAACAGTCCTGGATCGTCTCGAGGAAATCCTCTGATACTGAGTTACCCGTAAGATCAGTCCAGTCTATTTGGCCAAGGTTAAAATCGCCTACTATACAGACTTTGTTGTGTATGGAAGCCCTGCGCATTTCTGGGCAAGCTTAGGGCAGACGAAGATGCCATAAATATTTACAAAACTCAATATATTGACCACTTACCCGCCGATTCAGCACCGGTTATTGTTCAGCAAGTGGGTGAAGACCTTGGACACACTACAGGCCACAGCTGACGTAAATAATTAAACTCGGACATAACACAGACCAGCGGGAAAGACTTCACTCGCCCTTGACACAAACATGATACATATTACCAGCGATAAGTAAGTTCTAGTGTTCTCCCTCGTGATCCGGCCAGAACCTTTGTCCTTCACGAGGCATCACTCAGTCTACAGTATCATGCAGGGCCAGTGTATCAGGGCCAGTGTATCAGGGCCAGTCTGACAGAGGGAGTATGTCATGGATCCTTACATGTCTATTTTATGCAATTGCTATTAGTTATTTGTTACGCAGTGAAGAAAAGTTCTTAATTAATAACAACAACGATAATAATAATAATAATAATAATAATAATAATAATAATAATAATAATAATAATAATAATAATAATAATAATAATAATAATAATATAATAATAATAACAGACAGTACTGGCGATGGAGTAGACCAGAGGAGGTACTGTACAGTTGGGTGAGGTGCGACCTACACTATCTGAGTTAGTACAGAGGTGTGACATTGTGTGAGGGGGGGGGGGGCAGCATCACACCACAAGTCAGTATCGGCAGCTGATTGGAGATGTAGTTTACGGTATATTCCGGCAGAATCAGAGTTCCAACCAAATCGTATATTTTTAAACTGTATTTTCTGTAAGGAAAACATAAATACTTTTATTTGGGCAAATCTAATTTTACAGTGAGAGCTGATCTGACATCGTAATGTTATTGTTTACGTCCTGTGGCTTGCTCCTGCTGGACTTAACACACACCTACACCTACAGTATGGGATCTCCCACCATTTTTATATGGATCAGTGACTCTGAAATTTCCTTGGTAGTTCAGGCACAAGGAAATACTGTCTGTTGGACCAGAGAGAGGCTCTCTACACCAACTTAACGAGGGTCATATTAGCAAGAGTGGCTGAGAGCTTGATCTTGGAATTTCCTGAACTCTTTCCCTTCTTGCCAGCCATGGTCGTGTCCACAAATGGTTTCTCTACCTCCTTGGCCCCATAACACACAACAATACGCTCATAGCAGCAAACGTCACTGGGTCCCCGGCGTCCATCTTGGTTGCTTTTAACTGCGTTAGTGACGAAATCAACAACAGCTTGCCTTTGGCTTGTGTGATGGTAATTCTTTCAATTATGCCGAAATGAAATAGCCAATAATGAGTTACCAGTTGAAATTTACCGGAAATAACGCTTGAATGATACCGCTTTTAATATTTACAAAACAGCTGCATATATCTCGTCTGTTCACCATCTCTCAGTAATTTTGGTGTTTGAGTTTAAGTATGTCCGTTCGTCTGTCTCTCCAGGAAGAGAGGCAGAGGGGAGGGGGAGAGACACCAGTGCCACTGTTCACTCCCTCAGCTTGTAGAGTGGGCACAGCGGGGTATCTTATTACACATCAGAGATGCCCCTCCTGACTCACCCCTGCCTTCCTCCTCCACACCCTCCTCGCCTCCACTCCTCTTTCTATCCCTTTTCCACACAATCTCAACGCCTTCCCTTTTTTCCCCTCCACCCTTTTCTCCGATCCTCCTACACACGGTTTCAGCATCCTCCCTCTCTCCCTTCCTCCCTCCCTCTCTTCCTTATTCGCTTCCCTCCTTCACACAGCTTCAACATCCTCCCTCCCTCCCTCCCTTATTCCCTCCTCCTCCTCTCTCTTCCTTATTCGCTTCCCTCCTTCACACAGCTTCAACATCCTCCCTCCCTCCCTCCCACAACCTCAATAAGCAGAATTATGTATGGATAAGTCATCACCACACCACGTGCACCACTACAGCAACAGACAGCTTCAACACCCAGTAACACGACAGACAGAGAGAGAGACGGCGGACAGCAGAATACGTGGCGGAGTGTTCGAGGGCACTAGGAACATACTATCAAGAGGTGTCAACAGCATATAATTGTTTTACCAGAGTTTACTGTCCGTGTTAATCGGTTCAAGACATACACACTTCACACACTTTTCACTCCCCACACACTTCACACACTCTTCGCTCCCCACACAATCCATACACCCCCACAATCTACAGACACTTCCCACATCTAACACACGCCACACATCGTACACTATCCCATACACCCCACAACCCTCACACGCTCCACACACCCCACATATCACACACACTCTTCACTCCCCACACACCCCACACCCTACACACTCCACACACTCCTTACACAATCAGAAGAAAATACAGAAACGATAAAAAGTGTCGGGATATCATCGATGTGTTATTCGGACTAAGAATATCAAAAAGAGACAGACAGACAGACAGACAGACAAAGTTTAACGGGACAGCACCTGACTGTACACTATCATCCTCAGATAAGCAACTCTTAGTATGTGATAAATGATACACTTTGGCTTTTAAAGGTAGTACGAGAGTATTGACCGTGTGTGTGTGTGTGGGGTGAGATACTACGTCTCGCCTCTCACGTACACCACCACTTGAAATGAGGCCTGCATGCTTATGTTCAGAGCCGCGTGTGGTGATGTTCAGAGCCGTGTGTGGTGATGTTCAGAGCCGTGTGTGGTGATGTTCAGAGCCGTGTGTGGTGATGTTCAGAGCCGTGTGTGGTGATGTTCAGAGCCGTGTGTGGTGGTGTGTACTGATGTTCAGAGCCGAGTGTGCTGATGTTCAGAGCCGTGTGTGGTGATGTTCAGAGCCGTGTGTGTGGTGATGTACAGAGCCGTGTGGTAATGTTCAGAGCTGTGTGTGGTGATGTTCAGAGCCGTGAGTGGTGTTGTTCAGAGCCGTGTGTGGTGATGTTCAGAGCGTTGTGTGCTGATGTTCAGAGCCGTGTGTGCTGATGTTCAGAGCCGTGTGTGCTGATGTTCAGAGCTGTGTGTGGTGATGCTCAGAGCCGTGTGTGCTGATGTTCAGAGCCGTGTATACTGATGATGTTGAGCCCTGATGTTCAGAGCCGTGAGTGGTGATGTTCAGAGCCGTGTATACTGATGTTCAGAGCTGTGTGTGGTGATGTTCAGAGCCGTGTATGCTGATGTTCAGAGCCGTGTGTGCTGATGTTCAGAGCCGTGTGGTGATGTTCAGAGCTGTGTGGTGATGTTCAGTGATGTTCAGAGCCGTGTGTGATGTTCAGAGCCGTGTGTGCTGATCTTCAGAGCCGTGTATACTGATGTTCAGAGCCGTGAGTGGTGATGTTCAGAGCCGTGTGTGCTGATGTTCAGAGCCGTGAGTGGTGATGTTCAGAGCCGTGTATGCTGATGTTCAGAGCCGTGTGTGCTGATGTTCGGAGCCGTGTATACTGATGTTCAGAGCCGTGAGTGCTGATGTTCAGAACCGTGTATACTGATGTTCAGAGCCGTGTGGTGATGTTCAGAGCCGTGTATACTGATGTTCAGAGCCGTGAGTGCTGATGTTCAGAGCCGTGTATACTGATGTTCAGAGCCGCGTGGTGATGTTCAGAGCTGTGTGTGCTGATGTTCAGAGCCGCGTGTGGTGATGTTCAGAGCCGTGTGGTGATGTTCAGAGCCGTGTATACTGATGTTCAGAGCCGAGTGCTGATGTTATACTGATGTTCAGAGCCGCGTGTGGTGATGTTCAGAGCCGTGTGTGGTGATGTTCAGAGCCGGTGTGGTGATGTTCCAGAGCCGTGTGGTGTCAGAGCCGTGAGTGCTGATGTTCAGAGCCGTGGTGCTGATGTTCAGAGCCGTGTATACTGATGTTCAGAGCCGCGTGTGGTGATGTTCAGATGTGGTGATGTTCTCTCTTCTCCTCTCACCCCCTTGATGTGGTGCTTCACTCTCCTCCACACACCAACAGTCAGCCACTCAATAAGCATGATAGACGGTAATGCCATCTACGATCTCCAAGTGCCAAGTGTTCAAGTGCCAGAGCCAGCCAGCATGAGCCTCTCGCTGTAACCTGTACTTCATGAATAACAACAACAACAACAACAATAATTGAATAATAATAATAATAATAATAATAATGATGATGATGATGATGATGATGACGATGATGATGATGATGATGAATTGCCTCTCATCCAGCTCACTTTATAAGACACCAGAGTACAGAAAGTGTGAAGAGTGAGTATCCACGAGGGCACACACTCCACACACACTTACAGCCCCCTCCCCACTCTGCACCCCACATCCCCCTCAGCCCCCCTCTGCACCCCACATCCCCCTCAGCCCCCCCTCAGCCCCCTCTGTACAGTTCTCATAACCTCTGACTCCCCAAAGATCAGCTAAATAACACAAATTCAAAATACATATTGTCTCTTTCCGCCATAATTGCCACACAGTAAATCTATGTACATTAATAAATATATACAGTATGGTTAGGTTAGGTCAAGGTTGTGTTCTGACCTCACTAGGGAAAAGGTCACGGCAGGGTTAGCTCCAGAGGGATAATTATCAGATATGGCCAGTGATATGTGCGGTCTTGGGTATGAGAGTTTGTTGACCAAACTGGAGTGGTCCACTGAAGAATTGGCGAGGGCCAAGTTAGAAATTGAGAGGGCCACGTTGGAGAACCTGAAATTAAGGAAAGAGCTGGCGAAGTTAAAAGGAGAGGCTGGACGAGTTAAGCCAGTGTCTGACGAAAAATCAAACGAGTGGAAAGTCGTGAGTAGTGGCAGGACCAAGCTGGTGGTCAAGAAGCACTCAAAGGATACGACAACAACGACAACAACAGCTAAGTGTACCAACCCGTTCAGTCCCTTGATAGACGAATTGGACGTTAGTACAGTCAGGGGCAGGGATGACAAGGAAGGTATAAAAACTTTAATTGTTGGTGACTCACAGGTAAGGTACATGGACAGGGCCTTTTGTGGTAAAAACAAAAATAGGATGAGGGTGTGTTTGCCAGGAGCTGGGGTGGGGGATATAGTTGACAGGATGGACAATATCTTGTCTGGTAATGGGAACAAACCCATTATCTGCCTCAGTGCAGGAGGCAATGATATTGGCCGGTGTAGGAGCGAGGAACTTCTTGATAAGTTCAAGGCAGCCATAGATCGTATTAGGACAAAGGGAGGGATCCCTATCATATGCGGTGTCCTGCCTAGAAGGAGAGTTGGCAGTGAATGGTTGTCAAGGGCAGTTGGTGTTAACGACCGTCTTGACAGATATTGCAAGTCAATATCAGTCCCATTCATTGACAACTGGGACAACTTCTATGGCAGAAGGGACCTTTATGCTAGGGATGGGGTGCACCTGTCTAGGGATGGAGTAGCAACCCTGGCTGGGGCTCTAGAGGGGGCAGTTCAAAAGATATCGAAGTCTTTAAACTGCTAAGAGAACATAGGAGCACAGGGGTGGAGGAGACTGCAGTGGGAGCGGGTAAACAAGGCGAAAGATTACAGGGAAATAGTGTTAGGAATGATGACAAAACTAAATTAGACAAGGAGTTTAAAACTAAACGCGGTAAGGGAAGGACTCAGAACACGACTAACTTAAATGTATACTACGCGAACAGTAGAAGTATGAGAAACAAAATGGATGATATTAAGGCCTTGGTATGTACCGAAGAAATCGATATAATTGCATTCACTGAAACATGGATCAACCTAGACACGTGAATTACCAGTCGAATACCAAATTGCGGGTTACAAACTGTTCCATACCGATAGGCAGACCAGAAAAGGAGGCGGAGTAGCAATCTATGTTAGGGATAATCTGAAGTGTGAAATAAATAAGGAAATAAAAACTGAGGAATACAGAAACAATTTGGATAGAATTAAGCGACGGTCGGGAAAAATTAATCACAGGGGTAATATATAGGCCCCCCAATCTTGATAGCGTCAATGAGCGACTTATCTGGGATGAAATGCGCAGGGCTTCCATACACAACAAAGTCTGTATAGTAGGCGACTTTAACCTTGGCCAAATAGATTGGACTGTCCTTACGGGTAACTCAGAATCAGAGGATTTTCTCGAGACGATCCAGGACTGTTTCCTAAGTCAACATATAACCGAACCCACACGGGGTAATAATATACTGGATTTAGTTCTGACGAACAGAGAAAACCTCATTAGCAATGTCGAGGTAGGGAACGAACTTGCAAACAGCGATCACAAAGAAATTCGATTCCAGTTAGATTTTCAGGGCAGACGTAAGGAAAATTCCACTAAAGTACCAGATTTCAGAAGGGCAAACTTTGACAGTTTAAAGAGGCAGCTGAGAGAGAGGGTGTCGCGCTTGGCCGTGAACCTGACAGATGACACCGACCTGATAACGAGATCTGAGATTGCCGAGTTCCACGATAATTTAAATAGTGAGTTACTTAATGCACAAAGGCAGAACATACCATACAAAAAACTCAGATCAGACAACAATGACCCTAAATGGATAAATAATTATTTAAAGAACATCATTGGCCAAAGGAAGGCTATAGGTAGAAGGATAAATCGTGGCAAAATTCACCTCCGGGACTATTATAGGGTATTGGCGAGTAGAGTTAAAACCGAGATAAGGAAAGCAAAGAGGAATAATGAGGTAAGGATAGCAAGGGAGGCGAAGACAAACCCCAAAGGATTCTACCAAATGTATCAAACTAAAACACGAGAAAAGATTGGACCAATACTGTCAGACTCCGGCGAGCTCACTGATAACGACGGAGAAATGAGCAATAATTTGAATAAATATTTTTCAACAGTTTTCACCACCGAAAATCTAAACATGATACCCGAGGCACCGACTCTATTCAGAGATAGTGAAGAAAACAAATTAAGTGAGATAGTAGTGACTAGTAACGATGTTAGTAAGCAAATAGACAAACTAAAGCCTAATAAGTCACCTGGTCCCGATGAGATATTTGCCAGAGTATTAAAGGAATGCAAGGAAGGGCTTAGTATGCCCTTAGCAAAGTTGTTTAACATGTCCTTAAAAACAGGTGTAGTACCAGAATCCTGGAGGATAGCGAATGTAATACCGATTTTCAAGAAGGGGGGGATAGATCACTATCCTTCTAACTACCCCAATCAGTCTAACATCAATAGTAGGCAAATTACTGAAGCAATCATTTCAAACTCTATTCGAAATCACCTGAGAAGCACCGATTGATCAATGATTCCCAGCATGGCTTCACAAGCGGACGTTCTTGCCTAACTAATCTATTAACATTTTCATCAGTTTCGAATCAGTGGACGAGGGGCACAATTATGATGTGGTATATCTCGACTTTAGCAAAGCCTTCGACAGAGTCCCCCACGAAAGACTAATTAGAAAGGTAGAAGCTCATGGCATCGTGCTGTGACATCCTTAAATGGATTAGGGCGTGGGTTACAGGACAGGAAACAGCTGAAGGAGCATTAACGGCACTAAGTCCCATTGAGCAACGTCACAAGTGGAGTTCCCTGCTGCTCAGTACTTGGACCATTATTGTTTATTATATACATAAAATCCATATGTAGATATCGGCATAGACAGCAACATAAGTAAATTTGCTGATGACACTAAAATAGGACGGTTATCAAATCTGACGAGGACTCGCAAAACTACAGAAGATCTAAACAAATTTTTCGAATGGTCTGAAAAAATGGCAGATGAAATTCAATGTCGACAAATGTAAAGTACTCCAGTATAGGAGATGTAAACAGGGAAACCAGATACCAGATGAACAACGATGCCATAGAGAACTGACTGCGAGAGAGATTTAGGAGTAATGATAAGTAGGAACCTTGCCAAGTAAAACAATGTAGTTTTTGCTCGTAACAAGGCTAATAAAGCAATTTGGGTTCATACAAAGGAGTGTTAGTTACAAGACTAGCGAGGTCATCCTAAAACTGTATCTTACCTTTTGTGAGACACACCTGATTACGCAGTTCCAGCCTGGTCACCGTGTATTACAGAATGGATATAGAATCCTTGGAAAGAATTCAGAGGAGAATGACAAGACTAATCCCGGCATTAGGAACCTTGAGTATAGAGACAGGTTAAGCATCTTAATTTGCACCCTCGAGACGTAGAGCGAGGGCGACCTTGATAGAGGTGTATATGGGAAGACAGGGCTAAACAAAGGACATAAAGGTACTCAAATTATCCAACCAGGTGCGAACTCGTAACAATGGTTTTAAATTAGACAAATTTAGGATGAAGTGAAATAGGTAAACACTGGTTTGAAAACAGAGTAGTGGATGAATGGAACAAGCTACCAAATATCATCATTAACTCGAATACGCTGAATTGTCAAATTATGCTGGATGCCCATATGAGCAATAGGGGTTGGGGTGTAAACGGACTGCTCAGTATGGGCCAATAGGCCCGCTGCAGTTTCCTCCATTCTTATGTTCTTAAGTGTAAGTCAGGTCAGGTCAGGTTAGGTTAGGTTAGATTAGGTTAGATTAGGTTAAGTCAGGTCAGGTCAGGTCAGGTTAGGTTAGATTAGGTTAGGTTAGGTTAACATATAAAGGAATGGTGAGGCGAAAAATAAATATTATGGGGATTATTTGTGATTTCTAACTATGTAAAAGTTAAAGAGCTGACATATTCAACTATAAATAATTTTGTATCAATTTTCTCCATTAATTTTGCGTCATTGTTTGCGTTAGACCTCCAATTCCTTCCCCACCTCCAGCACCACCACCTCTTTAACCTTCCTCTTAGGCACCCCATCTCACTTATAGTTTACGTCACGTGGTCGAGTGTTATTGTACCTCTTAGCGCCTCCAACCTCCTCAGTCTCCTTCACCTGACGCTGCTGAATCTTTGGTCGTTCTTCTGACACGAACACTCCTGACGTGATCCTTCCTCGTGATTGTACACATTCATCTGTACATTATCATCTCATTCAACATCTTAAGTCTTCTCAGTTGTCCTTCATAACGATTTCTCTACATCACAGCTTCGGTCGCATAGGTGTTTTATACACGGTGTCCTCCCGTAATGGGCGGAACACTAACAACAGAATTCATCTCTTCCAATAGTACTAAAGACTCAGTGAATGACAAAGAAGAGTATAAAGACTGAGTGAGAGTGACAGAGAAGAGTGTAAAGACTGAGTGAGTGACAGAGAAGAGTGTAAAGACTGAGTGAGTGATAGAGAAGAGTGTAAAGACTGAGGAGTGATAGAGAAGAGGTAAAGACTGAGTGAGGATAGAGAAGAGTGTAAAGACTGAGGGAGAGGACAAAGAAGAGTATAAAGACTGAGTGAGAGTGACAGAGAAGAGTGTAAAGACTGAGTGAGTGACAGAGAAGAGTGTAAAGACTGGGTGAATGACAGAGAAGAGTGTAAAGACTGAGTGAGAGTGACAGAGAAGAGTGTAAAGACTGAGTGAGTGATAGAGAAGAGTGTAAAGACTGAGTGAGTGACAGAGAAGAGTGTAAAGACTGAGTGAGTAACAGAGAAGAGTGTAAAGACTGGGTGAATGACAGAGAAGAGTGTAAAGACTCTGAATGACAAAGAAGAGTATAAAGACTGAGTGAGAGTGACAGAGAAGAGTGTAAAGACTGAGTGAGTAACAGAGAAGAGTGTAAAAACTGGGTGAATGACAGAGAAGAGTGTAAAGACTGAGGAGGACAAAGAAGGGGAAGACTGAGTGAGAGTGACAAAGAAGAGGTAAAGACTGAGTGAGAGGAGCAGAGAAGTGTGAAGACTGAGTGAGTGGGACAAGAAGAGTGTAAAGACTGGAGGAGGACAGAGAAGAGTGTAAAACTGAGGAGAGGACAGAGAAGAGTGTAGAAGACTGGAGTGAGTGGGACAAGGAGGGGAAGACTGAGTGAGTGACAAAGAAGGGTGTAAAGACTGAGTGAGAGTGACAGAGAAGAGTGTAAAGACTGAGTGAGTGACAAAGAAGGGTGTAAAGACTGAGTGAGAGTGACAGAGAAGAGTGTAAAGACTGAGTGAGTGACAAAGAAGGGTGTAAAGACTGAGTGAGAGTGACAGAGAAGAGTGTAAAGACTGAGTGAGAGTGACAAAGAAGAGTGTAAAGACTGAGTGAGTGACAGAGAAGAGTGTAAAGACTGAGTGAGTGACAGAGAAGAGTGTAAAGACTGAGTGAGTAACAGAGAAGAGTGTAAAGACTGAGTGAGTGACAGAGAAGAATGTAAAGACTTAGTGAGTGACAGAGAGGAGTGAAAAGACTGAGTGAGTGACAGAGAGGAGTGTAAAGACTGAGTGAGTGACAAAGAGGAATGTAAAGACTGAGTGAGTGACAGAGAAGAGTGACACAACCATCCTTACTAACTCCAGACCAACAAGAACCTCAGACCCTCACTAACTTAGCTAAGACCGTAATGACCGAGATAGCTGACGCCGAGGTAGCTGACGCCGTGATAGCTGACGCCGAGATAGCTGACGCCGAGATAGCTGACGCCGAGACAGCTGAAGCCTAGGACATCATGAACAGAGAGAGAGTGTTTCCTGGTGGATCAGATAGCCCGGCCAGAGCTTAAAAGGGTGGCAAAAAGTCCTGAATCACACGGGCGTCCTCCTGTTCTCCCCGTCTCAGCTTCGGCGGTATACAAATAGTAATAATGCTTAGTAAACAACATTACTTAAAAACCTAGAGACAGTGAGGGAGGAAAGAATGGAGGGAGAGGGAAAATGGAGAAAGGAACGAGACTAAGAGGGCGGGGAGAAAATGGAAAAGGGAAGATGGAGGAGACGGAGGAAATTGTGAGATGAGGAAGAGAAAGATTGGAAGATAAAGGAGAGGAATGGAAGGAAGAAGGAGGAAAAAGGGAGGGGGGGCTTTTAGTTTAACAAATTTATGACAAAGCTTGGAGTACAGTTTGCCTATTCTGAGTAATTCAGTCAGGTCTTGACACAGAGGGTGGTATCACTTCTCACTGCCACGCAGGGCAAAGGTTCATACACAAAGGAATAGATCATATTCATTAACAGTATATATAGGTCAGATTCATGTGGGTTGATGTCGCTGTTCACTGCCATGCAGGACAGAGGTTCGTACACAAAGAAATACATCATATTCATTAGCAGTATATATAGAGATCAGTCATGTGGGTGATGTCACTGTTCACTGCCATGCAGGACAGTGGTTCACATACGTACATTGGACGTCATATTCTAATTGAAGACTAATCAGTGTGGGCTAGCAAATTTTGGATAAACAGCAAGAATATCCTCAAGCACCCCTGATTCAATGTAGTAATTACAAAGTTCATGATACAATAAGCCAGGTGGCCTGAAGTCTGACAGTGTCACATTCAATAATATAGTGTTCAAGTGTATGCTTTAAAGGTTTATCACAAGTTTACGTGCTGAGTGTTCCGGTATGGGTACAGAGCTACTAACTTGCCAGATGTGTCTGTATCCTAGCCTAATTCTGGCCACAACTATATCACATTGTCTGGTTCTGTCCTTATGCTGGCCATACCGGTACCTCTTGTCACAAAATTTGTCATATTTACTAATACTACAACTGCCAGGTCTCTCTGCATTTCTCAGCTCCTCTAGATCAGAGTTCATGGTTCTGACTTGAATGTTTTTAAGTACAGCATTGGACAGGCCAAGGTCACGGTCAACATTTTCTTTCTTACATGCCTCATTGGCGAGTCTATCAGCACGGTCATGATACCCAATTCCAACATGGGACGGATTCCACACAAATTCGATACGAGAGTTGTTCTCATTGGCAGTTATCACATTTCTTTTAATATCACATACAACTTTAGACATAGAACTTTGAGAGTCACAGAATATCACCGCACCTCCATTTTCTTTAAGGTAGGCTGTGGCTAAGTAGATTCCAGTTAGTTCAGTTTGTGTTGTGCTGGCCCAGTTGTTCAGCCTTTGCTTGTTTGACACTTATCATCTCTTTTTCTTTATATATTACAATTGCACAGCCTGTTCTACCTGTGTTTGTCTGCACAGAACCACCAGTAAAAGCATAACATTCACTTCATTTAATACTCTCTATGTGTCTGTTAATAGTTTCTAGTGTGACACATCTCATCACATCGATGTTTAACATTTGCTTACTACCAACATGAGTGTAACTGATAGGAACTGATATATCCAGCCAAGGAGGAATGGCATTAATGGTTCGTCTGGGGCGATTGGGGCATTCAGTTTCAAGAGATCTGCAACACTTTTATGAAGCCACGCCCCAAAGAGAGTCTTTTGTGGAAGGTTAGCGAGATAGTCGGGATTACTTAATAAGAATATCAACTCAGTTTGAGCTGTAGTTTGGGGACCATTGTTCTTCAAAACTTTGACATAAAACATGGTATTAAGTAGAGCTATCCTCTCAGAGAGGGGGGGGGGGGCAGTCCGAGCTCTTTCCTCATGTTTACAATTCTGATTGATTTTGGGCAACCTAGAATGATGCGCATGGCTTCATTTTGCACTACATCAAGGCTGTTGAGTTGTTTAGGTGGAATAGTCACAAGATGGAGAGTATGATAGTCAACTACAGAACGAATGAAGTGAAGGAGCTCTGAGGGGTTTAATGCGCTGCATTAGTTTGTCACGAAGGTTGCTGACAAAGTTTGCATCATTCACACAAATTCCAAGATATTTATAGGAGCTACATAGTTCCAAGGGCATGCTGTTAATGTTAAAGTCAAGAGGCAGAGGGTGAGCAGGACGAGGATTGAGGACCCTCGTCTTGTCAACAAATATTGTGAGACCACATTCCACAGTCCTCTGAGCAAATACATCCAGCAAGGCTTGGAGCCTGAGCTTGGTCTGTGTCATAATGCAGATATCATCAGCATAGCATATTACAGCCTCGTTTGGCTGAACTGGAATGTCAGCAATAAGCCTGTGCATCAGTATATTAAAGAGCATATGACTTAACACTCCTCCCTGAGGCGTGCCAAGCTCAAATGCTCTCATTCTGGTACTTTTGACTCCTCTATGCAGAACACTGGCATACCTGTTGGACAGATAACCTTTTATCCATGTCAGGAGGTTACCTTGGATGCCAAAATTAGTTAGTTGCTTAAGTATTATGTCTCTATTAGCTACATCAAAGGCTGATTTAAGGTCTATGAAGGCTGTTTGTGTCTTATCTTTTGAGTGAACAAGATATTCTGCAAAGCATGTCTGTGTGCTATGCCCGGGCATGAACCCGTACAGATTAGGGGCGAGTTTGTCTTTGACTTGAAGCATGAGACGGTTGAGAACAACTCTTTCAAGGACTTTACACATACAGGATGTGAGTGAAATGGGCCTGAAGTTTGGAGAGTTAGCTTTAGGGATTGGTACTATGTTTCCTTGAGTCCATGTCTTAGGCAGAATACCCTGTGTGAGGCTCATTTGATACAGGTCAAGCAGTGGATGGTTAGGGAACTCATTTAACAATCTCAGGGTGTTATAGGTATACCATCCTCACCAGGAGAGGATGATTCACCTTTTATTAGTGCTGTTGTTAGTTTGTGGTGCGTTATAGGAAACTGGTCGGTAAGATCTGGTGAGGAACAGGCTATTCCAATATTGAAACCCCTATTAATGTGAGTGGTTTTAAGATATTGCTGCTTGTCAGGAGGCAGGGAAATGATTTGTGATACACTAGAATAGACCATTGGTCTGATAGCATGTCAGCATATTTTCCAGGGCTGTGATGAAGTTGGACTGGCGTGGGTGACTTGGTAATGGGTCTAATTTTGTTCCACATTTCTGCTAGAGTGGTTGTTCTTAATCCCCTGTAAGAATTGTTCCCATTAGGTGTTTCTCACCTGACCTTTGAGTTCACGAAATGCTCTGTTAGCTTTGAGGAATGCCAGGAGGTTATCACTAGTTTTATTTTCCTCATAAGTGTTGGCAAGCTGTTCTACCTTCTCTCCTTCTTTGGTGAGGATGGGGTCATGTGTCCACAGAGCTGGTTTAGTGCTGCCCCCCTTCCTCCTTGACTTAACCCAGGTGGTATACTATGTGGTAATGACATTTACAAGATCACATCAAAATTAATCCACTGACACAGGTGTATATCCAATATGCCATTTGTGGATGTAGGTCTTGAAGTGCAGTTTAAGATTATCTGGGATGTTAATTCTGAGCTTAGGATGGGGTTCACACTTGACATCAGCAACAGTGTATTCAGTAAGTATTGCATAATGATCACTGACTAGGTGATATGAGATGACCTTAGCCTTCACATTACTGTCTACTAGGTTATACCCAATTACGTAATCAAGTCTGCCCCCCATCAGATGTGTCACTTTGTCTGTGTCGTATACAGTGATATTATGATTATTGATGTAATTCACGAACACCCTCCCAACAGAGTTACATTGGACATCACCGAGGACAGTGTGACGAGAGTTAAAGTCACCCATACACAGCATAGCATTGTTATCTGATGGCTTTGGTAACACGTCTGCTCGCAGCTCATTACACCGAACATAAATGTTATACAGCGAAAATTGACTGTTTGCTGTCTTTACTGTAAATTGTTGATAGTGAATACTTTCATCGTTGTGAGTTTTGATCCATTTACGGACCAAACCATTCTTTACACAAGTGAGCAGGCCACTTCCTGCTCCACTATTGTATGCTGTAAACCCGACTATCCTGGGCGCAGCTTTTTTCTGGGTGTTGGACGTGTAAGGTTCTTGTAAACCAATTACATCACTGTTAAAAACTTTAACAAACCATTGTAGGTCATTAATTCTGCGGTTAACACTACGGATGTTCCATGAATTGAACCTAAGCGTTCGTGTTACTCGTTCCTTCATTAGTCCCGCGAGTTCTTCCTCCGAAAATATTGGAAGAAATACAGGGTTATGGACAGTTTTCAGACCTGGGGTTATTAAAGAGACCACGCTGGCAGTCTGGGGCTCATTCTCCCCATTCATGCTTCCATCACTATCTGTCTCGCTCTGGCTACTCACCCCCAAGTTCACATCATTATGAGAGGAGGCACCAGCTCCTTCAGAAGCTCCACTGGCACTCTCACTGCCATTGTTCACTGGTACACTTACTTGGCAGGCTTTAACCTGACCTGTATTGGCTAACGAAGGAGAGTCACTGTGGCTATTGACTTCAGGTGGTAGAGGCGATCCGGCCGCGTTGGCATCACCGAGTGTGATCGCTATTGTGGGTGGAGGCGGCCTTCCAGGACAACCCGGGTGCCAGGCCGTCACACCCTCCTCCCTGCACCTGGGACACTGCTTCCTGGGTGGGGAGGTGTGGCTGTTGATTTCAGGCAATGGAGGCGACCCGGCAGTGTTGGTGTTGTCGTCACTGAGTGGGGGGGGGGCCTAGTTTATTGGGCACCCCCGTACATCCTGTGCAAAGTGAAGCGCAGAAGCGTTTACAGTGCCCATCTGGGAAGCATGCTGAGTTCATGCTTGATTTATGACTCATGCATTAAGGGCGTAAAAGCCTGAAGGGTCATGGGTTTTGTCAGCAGAGTGTGACTGCTGTTGTGGGTGGAGGCGACCTCCCAGGGCAACAAGGGTGCCAGGCCGTCACACCCTCCTCCCTGCACCTGGCACACTACCTCCTGGGTGGGTGGCCTGCTCTCTCCCCTCCCGAGAGGCAGCTTCCTTGGTGGGGCAGCTCCTCGTGCTATGCATTCCTGCGCAGATGCCACAGGTGATTGTCTTGTGACAGTATTTCGCCACATGATTGACCCTGAAGCAGTTGTAGCACACTACAGGGGGAGGAATCCACCGACTGATGTTACTAGGGGTACCATACTTGCCGAAGAAGCAGTATTCGTCAGGAGGTGGTTCCTTCCTTTTCCAAACCTAACCGACCTTTCCATCAATGAAGCGTTGGATAGCATCCGTCTCCTCTCGGCCTACATAGCCGAAACGAGGGGCGCTACCTGGCATGACAACATTCAGCGTAGTCTTGCAATATTCCTCATTCAGGGCTCTCAACCACTTAATCTTTATCATCAAATTGGTTGTGTTCTCGGGGAAGGCAAGGCCCATGTGGTTAGCCCGGGGAGCGATGGGAGGGATGCACCTATTGGCTCTCCTCTGCTTCCCTCCCTGGGTCCTTTTGCGTTTCTGCTGACGTGTCTTAAACTTCTGAAAGCCAGTTTAAGTGTCGCCATGACTATCCTCCTCATCTCCTTCGTTTCCTTCGTCAGGAACATCAGCAGAGCGCCGCCCGGCGTCGACTCCTGCCATGGTTAGATTTAAATGGAATCCAGGTCTTATACACTGGGGCAGAGAGGTTAGATGTAGGCCAGCGGTGTCTGGCTAACAGGGACTTGTGTGAATGGACTGAGTTGTTTAAAGTGAGCCTTGAGTAACACTGATAGGAGTTACACCCAATATTCAGCAACTCACTGTTAAATTCCTGTTCCCACCAGCCCAGTATAACCACCCTAGTCGCGTGAGACACCACATGAAGTCATTAACGCGTGTGGTAAGCGCCAGGGAAGAGGACAGTGGGAGTCGTGTCGCCAGAGAGGAGTTGAATTACATTGTTAACAGCCTTATTAGTGGTGGTGGTGGTGGTGGTGGTAATAGTGATGGTGGTAATAGTGGTGGTGGTAATGGTGGTAGTGGTGGTGGTAATAGTGATGGTGGTAATGGTGGTAGTGGTGGTGGTAATAGTGATAGTGGTGGTAATAGTGATGGTGGTAATAGTGGTGGTGGTAATGGTGGTAGTGGTGGTGGTAATAGTTGTGGTGGTGGTAATAGTAATGGTGGTAATAGTGGTGGTAGTGGTGGTGGTAATAGTGGTGGTGGTGGTAATAGTGATGGTGGTAATAGTGGTGGTGGTGGTGGTAGTGGTGGTATGGTGGTGGTAATAGTGGTGATGGTGGTAATAGTGATGGTGGTAATAGTGGTGGTGGTAATGGTGGTGTGGTGGTGGTAATGGTAGTGGTGGTGTTGTGGTGGTGGTAATAGTTGTGGTGGAGGTAATAGTGGTGATGGTGGTGATAATAGTGGTGGTGGTAAGTGGTGGTGGTGGTAATAGTGGTGATGGTGGTGATAATTAGTGGTGGTGGTAATAGTGGTGGTGATGTGGTGGTGATAATAGTGGTGGTGGTGGTGAATAGTGGTGGTGGTGGTAATAGTGGTGGTGGTGTGGTGGTGGTGGTGATAATAGTGGTGGTGGTGGTAATAGTGGTGGTGGTGGTAATAGTGGTGATGGTGGTGATAATAGTGGTGGTGGTGGTAATAGTGGTGGTGGTGGTAATAGTGGTGGTGGTGGTAATAGTGGTGGTGGTGGTGATAATAGTGGTGGTGGTGGTAATAGTGGTGGTGGTATGATGGCGGTAATAGTGGTTGTGGTGGTAATAGTGGTGGTGGTGGTGGTAATAGTGGTGGTGGTGGTAATAGTGGTGGTGGTGGTGGAAATAGTGGTGGTGGTGGTGGTGGACGACAGAAGATGGTAGTCATTTATAGAGAGAAAAGAGGTTAGTGGTGAAAGAAGAGCAGTGATAGTTCGAACATTGAAGACGTGGAGGAGTGGTAGTTGACCTTGTTACTGACTAGTTAAGCTGATAATGTGGGTGAACTATTGCATTGGTCAGGTTATTGTACGTGGTTTAGAGTTGTCGGTGTGGTTGGCTGCCCGCATTGTCGACACTTTCACTATAGGCAGCCCACCTTACCCTGGCCATGAAGATTGGGGCTGGTGTTGGGTCCATGAGTTTTGGTAGCTAGCTTTTGGGGGAACCATTTAGAGTTGATGGGCTCTACTCCTTGGTCTCGGTGTATTTTGGTTGTGGTTGTAATGTATGAGTATCTTTCGCAAGTGACAAATCTCAGGGCTTCGTTCTGGACCACCCGTGGCTTCAGTATTTGGCTGGAGGACTGTAAGACGGACCCATGAACGAGTGTTGTACCAGCAGCACCAGCACAAATTTTACACGTAACTGAATATAAAAGAAAATATCTCGTTAAAGTAGAGTCTCTGTATAGTTTCAGCGCCACTAGTACTGCCCTCCCTTCATACTGGTAGCTTAAGTGAACCCTGTGAGATGCGGGAAGAAATCTCTAAATAGGACGAACAGTTAACCAAGAAGCCTTGATAATCTTTGCCCTGGCGTGTGTCAGTAGAGAGTTAAGAACACACCGTCACTATCCACCACACACACACACACACACATATGCTCTCTATCATGGCTCAGTTTTTTTAATGTTGTTGTATGTTTTTATTTTCTCATATGCTTGTGTCATTAAGAAGCTGCCCCTGACTCACGTATACAGGATCTTATAAACAAACACAGATATCTCTTGATTTTACATGCATCAACAAATGAGGACAAGGAATCAAAGCTAAGAGAGGGTACGAAACGCGCCAGAGTACAGGACGGTACACCTTGAGGACAAGTGAAGTACTGTAGAGTGTAGAGGGCGGGAACACCAGGGTACTGTGCTAGTTACATCTGACGTTTAAGTAATGTGTTTGCTTTACTCCATAAGCTCTTCAGTCTACTAACAAAATCTTCACTACTGGATAAGTTATTATTATTATTATTATTATTATTATTATTATTATTATTATTATTATTATTATTATTATTATTATTATTATTATTATTATGAATTATTATTATTATTATTATTATTATTATTATTATTATTATTATTATTAATTATTATTATTATTACTATTATTATTAATTATTATTATTATTATTATTATTATTATTATTATTATTATTATTATTATTATTATTATTATTATTATGAGTAGTAGTAGTAGGACTAGAAGGCAGACCATGAACGAGGTTTACTTAAGAGGGCCTAGGTTTACTTAGGAGGGCCTAGGTTTACTTAAGAGGGCCTAGGTTAACTTAAGAGGGCCTAGGTTTACTTAAGAGGGCCTACGTTTACTTAAGAGGGCCCAGGGTTTACTTAAGATGGCCCAGGTTAACTTAGAGGGTCTAGGTTTACTTAGAGGGCTGGGGTTAACTTATGAGGGCCTAGGTTAACTTAAGAGGGTCTAGGTTGTTTATAAGGGCCTAGGTTTTATTAAGATGGCCTAGGTTTACTTAAGAGGGTCTAGGTTTGGATGGCCCAGGCTTACTTAAGAGGGCCCAGGTTTACGTAAGAGGGCCCAGGTTTACTTAAGAGGGCCTAGGTTTACTTAAGAGGGCCTAGGCTTACTTAAGAGGTCTGGGCCATTTAAGAGGGCCTAGGTTTACTTAAGAGGCAGGTTTACTTAAGAGGGGCTAGTGTTTACTTAAGAGGACCCAGGTTTACTTAAGAGGCCCAGGTTTACTTAAGATGGCCTAGGTTTACTTAAGAGGCCCAGGTTAACTAAGAGGGCTCAGGCTTACTTAAGAGGGCCTAGGTTTACTTAAGAGGGCCCAGGTTTACTTAAGAGGGTTAGGTTTACTTAAGAGGGTCTAGGTTTACTTAAGAGGGCCTAGGTTTACTTAAGAGGGCCCAGGTTACTTAAGAGTTTTACTTAAGAGGGCCTAGGTTTACTTAAGAGGGCCTAGGTTTACTTAAGAGGACCGAGGTTTACTCAAGAGGGCATAGGTTTACTCAAGAGGGCATAGGTTTACTTAAGAGGAGGTTTACTTTGGAGGCCTAGGTTTACTTAAGAGGGCCTAGGTTTACTTAAGAGGGTCTAGGTTTACTTAAGAGGGCCTAGGTTAACCAGAGGCCCTGGGTTTGCCTAGAGGCCCTAGGTTTACTTAAGAGGGCCTAGGTTTACTTAAGAGGGCCTAGGTTTACTTAAGAGGGCCTAGGTTTACTTAAGAGGGCCTAGGTTTGACAGGGTAAGTTACCTGAGATGAGACAGAGGACAAGAGGGAAGGTAGAAGGACAAGAGGGAAGGTAGAAGGACAAGAGGAGAGGTAGGAGGACAAAAGGAGAGGTAGGAGGACAAGAGGAAAGGTAGGAGGAGAAAGGGAAAGGTAGGAGGACAAAAGGAGAGGTAGAAGGACAAGAGGAAAGGTAGGAGGACAAGAAGGAAAGTAGAGTTAAGGAAGAACGAATAGAATGAAGATGAGACGATAGAGATAAATTATATCCTATATTAAACATCCCAAACATTGTCTTGTGTTTACTTAACAAATGTTGATAATTTAGTTGACAAGTGTGATATTAAAACGAATTGACGTACAAGATAAACATAGTCAATAAACATTATAGACCTGTATAGACATGTTTAATGTAACGCAAGATACCGGCGCTCGTGAATCATAATAGTGGCGCTCGTGAATCATAATAGTGGCGCTCGTGAATCATAAGAGTGGCGCTCGTGAATCATAAGAGTGGCGCTCGTGAATCATAATAGTGACGCTCGTGAATCATAATAGTGGCGCTCGTGAATCATAATAGTGGCGCTCGTGAATCATAAGAGTGACGCTCGTGAATCATAATAGTGGTGCTCGTGAATCGTAAGAGTGGCGCTCGTGAATCATAAGAGTGGCGCTCGTGAATCATAACAGTGGCGCTCGTGAATCAACTCCTCACAACAGTCTTCACGCTGCCGTCTGATGGAATATTTTGTTAGGTTTCTTAATTAATTGGTCATTAAATATCTTTGCCGTGTGAAAATTGAAGACTATTTGTTGTCTAACGCAGGTGTGACAGTGTACCGTACATTTATAGTGTGGCAGTGTAAATGTATAGTGTGACAGTGTAAATGTATAGTGTGACAGTGTAAATGTTGAGTGTGACAGTGTGAATGTTGAGTGTGGCAGTGTAAATGTATAGTGTGACAGTGTAAATGTATAGTGTGACAGTGTAAATGTATAGTGTGGCAGTGTAAATGTATAGTGTGACAGTGTGAATGTTGAGTGTGACAGTGTAAATGTAGTATAGTGTGACAGTGTAAATGTTGAGTGTGACAGTGCAAATGTTGAGTGTGACAGTGTAAATGTATAGTGTGGCAGTGTAAATGTATAGTGTGACAGTGTAAATGTATAGTGTGACAGCGTACATGCACAGTGTCAGCTATGTGTTTATATTTATAGAATTTAACGTGCACACAAAAAAAATCCTTGAAAATAGTACTTAAGTTCTGACGTAGTTTACTTTGTCCAAGGTCGATCGTTCTATTACAGATCTTCCACGCCTTACCCACAGCCTTCACTCCTGCTTCTGTTCCTCTTGTGTCTAGATGGCTTTTAATTCCTCACCAGAGCGTCACAACAAACACTTACCGCTAAATTCCTTGAGCTGTCTTAGTGAATGTCTGTCACCCCTCAGACCTCTTCCTCCCTATTAACTACGGTATTTGTGTAGTTGTAAATGATTCACAGTCTAACATCTGTCATTTCCTTTACTTATAAATGACAGATCAACAACCAGACTCTGTATCGTTGTCAGTCTTTGTTCCAGTTTATCATACCTACTGTTCTACGGGTAGCTGGTTTGGCCCGCCGCCCCGGCACCCACAGTCCACTCAATTGAAAGTGAGTCCCTTACTTTGCACTTAAGAAACGGAAAGTGATCAAATGCAGTGCCAACTATGCTGCTTTGTTGTGTATTGCATCTACACTGTTTTTGAGAGGCTGCCAGACCTATGGGACTAACCTTCAGTTTTTACATCAGATTTTGCCTCTACTGTGCTAGTCTCCCTACAGACTACTGACACAGCCTTCCACTTTCACCTCTGATGTTATTGTTGCATTGCACTGGGGACACGCCAAGATTTATTATCTCCACACTGGCCATTCCGAGCGAGCGAGCATGAACAATTGCAGCCTTCAACAATGCACCTTTTGTACACAATCCTCCTTGCAATCACACATATCCCAACATGCTAAAACTACTTCTCAAAACTATCCTTTTCTTTGTTCTTTCCTCTTTTCGTCATAGTATTTTGTCGTTATAATCCTCACCTGCATTATTTTAGTGTTACTTAAATGATCAATGTTCTCATGCTGTTCAGACCAGCGGCCGTCTCATATTTCAGACCAGTTGCTGCAGTCGATACCCAACCCCTCCCTCACCTGCTTACTGGTGGGCCGCCAAGCACCCTCCACCCTCATATCGTGTATTGCTCGCACCTGTTGACGTTGCTCCTCACCACGACCTACCCCCCACGTGTCTCCCTGGGGGCACAGAACATCACTTAACCACTTCTCAATATTCTTGGATTAGTACATTTACCTCCAAGGTGTGGCTGAGTCATCGCGTGGTAAGCTACTACCGAAACACAAATCTGGCGTCGTTAGTTTATAGTTTAGCCAGAAAGAGACAACAGTAACCAGGGCCCATAGCGAGTTACCTTACAGCTGGAGATTCTGAACACTTGATTAAATATTAGGCTTTTTGAGCAGCCGATGTATATGGAGCTATCGTTTTTTATCTCTCAACCTGTACTGGCTTAGGGATATGGACGTTAACCTCGAAGTGTGTGTGTGTGTGTGTGTGTGTGTGTGTGACTTGCCAGCGTACATTGCCTCACAACTTTGGATGGATCGACTCGAAATTGACGGTTATCATCAATGTTGCTCCAAGACGTGGGTGTGTTACTCTGGGGGTCAAAGATCAAGGTTCACCGTAATTGAATATGGTCGATAAACCTACTGCAAACTTAGCGATTATTTTTCTTATCATTCAACAAAGATTTAAACGTACCACATGTGCCGAGAGACAATGAATGTTCAAATATGCATTACGTATGAACAATCTCAGAATTTGACACTGTATCTTAGAGGTCGAGAGTTTGTATTAAGGTATAACAAGGGAATCGAAGCATGTGAGGGTCGTGAATACTACTGTAATGACGGGGTGAGTGAGAGAGGGTGACTGAAGCTATGTAATGATCAGCTGATGGTGGTGGTGAAAGTTATTTACACACACACACACACACACACACACACACACACACACACACACACACACACACACACACACACCGGCCACTGGACTCTCACCTGCTGGGCCTTAGATACTCGGTCATTGTCTACCTGTCCTCTCTCTCTCTCTCTCTCTCTCTCATTGTGTCTGTTACTTTCATTTACCAGGAACCTTACATCCTCACAGTAAGATAAGGAAACATACAGGGAGGGGGGGGGGTGGAGGGAGCGGAAGAGAGGACAAAGGGATAAACGGATAAAGATAGGGACAAAGGAAGGAAGAGATGTGTGGGTACAAACAGAAATCGTATCTGTGGAAGTTTGGTGGAGCTGCGAGGAGAGAACACACGGGGTAGCCTCAGGTGCAGGTGTTGAGCTGCCACCTCTGTCTCTGACCCCTTCCCCACACCTGCTGCCCCTCCCTCCACCACACATGCTGCCCCTCCTTTCTTCTCTTACCCTGCATCTGCTACACCTGCCTCTCTTATACCCACACCTGCTGCTAAGTCTTCACACACACACACACACACACACACACACACACACACACACACACACACACACACACACACACACACACACACACACACACACACTCACACACACACACACACACACACACACACACACACACACACACACACACACACACACACACACACACACACACACTCACACACACACACACACACACACACACACACACACACACACACAGCCCTGGTTGTCTCTGGCAGCAGACTCTTATGAAAGTCATGTTCACAAGTGAGTCACACACACACACCCAGGTGAAAAACGTTGATGTACCCCCTCCCCTTTGCCAATAAGTACGAAAGTAACATAAAAATGATTGCTTATACTCCAGTAAATTACGAAGGGAAAATATTTATACACTTAGCTTGACCTACACTTAACATTCCCTTTTTAATGTGAGGTTTACCTGTTAGTGTTATGTTGGAGAAGAAAGAAAGAAAGAAAGAAACGGTCAGTTCATATTACCTGCCTCCCATAATAGATGCATCTTACTTGACGATTTTTATCTGAACGGTCGTCTGTTTTATGCGATCTAAGTGGGGTAGAAAAAAAGCGCATTTAACAGATGATCGTCCAAATAGCAATCGTCCAACTGAGATGACACCAGCCCCACAGCCTTCCCCCTGAGAGAGAGAGAGAGAGAGAGAGAGAGAGAGAGAGAGAGAGAGAGAGAGAGAGGAATCGGGTACAGTGACGGAGCCAGTGAACTTAGAGAGAGTGGGTGTGTACAGTATGTGCTGGGCTGAGGTTCAGGCATTCCCGAGTCACAACCTAGTACGTGGATGTAGAGGCGCTGCACAAACCGCAATGGTCATACGAGGCAACCCTGTTTACACCCAACCCAAATCGCTCACATATCTGTCCACCTTATTATTTGAAGCTTCCCAGCAAGTTCGAGTTAATGATGGCATTTGGTAGCTTATTACACTCATCCACAACCCTGTTTCTGAGCCAATGTTTACTCATTTTCATCCTAAAGGTATTTTTATCTAATTTAAAACCATTCCTGTGTGTTCCCTCTTGATTTCATAATTTAAGCACCTTAGTTATATCACCTTTATTTAGCTCCATCTTTCATTTATACATTTCATATCGCCCGGGATTAATTTTGTAATCTGTTTAGTTCTTTCTAGTGAAACAGTATCCAATCTATAGTACAGTGACCAAAACTGAACTGCATAATCCAAGTGTAATCGCATATTAAGTCACACACACACGTACACACACACACACCTGAGAGAGGCAGGTGTAACGCGCTGCTCTCTGGGATCAGGTCTTGCCTCTGTGTTTAAATTACCAAAGTAAACATCCACGTCAGCTCCTCATGCACACATGTATACATAGCCGGTAATGCATACACACGGAGGCTGATACATAGGTAGACATGCACACGTACACAAGCATACACAAGTAATTACAGTATATGTCTACACACACACACCTACACACACTTACACAAGGAGTTATATGTACACATATTCATACACGAGCAGTTATGCATACATGCATACATACACAATCAGATACATGTACACAGGCATGTAAATAAAGGCACACACGCACACATACAAATATAATCATACATATTGAGGCAGACCTATGTTAGCGGTGGCTGACAGGGTTCACTACACTGTCACAGGAACACAGTAAGTCATCTACAGTATATTGTGTTATAACGGGATCAGTGTACCCAGCATATCTAATTCATATTTCATATCCCTAAAAATTAATTACATAGGGACACCTTTCGTAGACTTGCAATGGATATTTTTTTTACTGTAAACAATATTAATATCAGGGTGTTTCTCTTTTCTCCTGGTATTACAACAAATTGCCCATAACACTTGAAGATTTAGTATAATGAATACTTTAAATAATTTCGTATACAACAAAAAAACATTATTTTATCCATCAGAACTACGTTACTGATATCGTTTCCTCAAAACTACAACTGGCCAGATTAAATTGGCACCGTAAGAAAAACAACTTCCGCCTCAATTGTGCTTCCCGGTAGTGTATAAAAACCAAAGTGGCAAATAATATACACGAGCAAAAAATATTGGCCGTGTTCGGACGTCGCTATTATCTCCTGACTGCAGGATTGGCAGAAGCGGCCAGCGTGATCGATGGTCAAAAATTTTCCCTTCACTTTCATACGAGTTGCCAATCAATATTCCGATAGTAATGTTCAGTACATTTATAACCTATGGGGAAGGAATACCTAAACTGTTGACTAATGGTGACAGCTAATTTGCTGTAGATTTATTTAGTGGTGTCCATTGGATAAGAAGAAATTAACAATAAATATTTGAAAACTGGTAGTGTTGGCAGGGAGAGAGGACGGGGGGGTGGAAGAGAGGCTGAGCCAGCCTCACGGCTCACCGACCCGAGGCTCCGGCCGGGCATTTGTGGCCGCACCTAAACAGTCGGAATATCAAAATCTTCACAATGTTTACCAAGATAAAAAAAATACCTGTAGTATCTAAAATGATTATGATCTTGGTATTTACTCGCCTAGATCGCCCTTTATTTGACGATGGTTAAAATCTTTCAAACGACCCCCAAAGGGTAAAAACATTGTCATTCAAGGGTTAAGAGACATGAAATAGTAGTACCAAAAATAGTGGTGGTTATCAGCAGTCAAGTGTTGACTGTAGGGCGCGTTACAGTCACTACACCGAGATGTTGTAAACTATTCAAATGTTTACACTATTTAAATAAAGACGGGAGCTTATGGAGTTTTGTCTATTAGTTGATGACAGTAGTGGTAGTTGGTGGTCGTGGTGGTTGATGATAGTGTTGGTGTGGTTACAGCAGTCGGAGCAACAATAACACCAGCAATCACAGCACATTACCTTGGTCTACCCGTCCCATCGAATATCATTATTTCAAGGCATTTAAATCCCCAGGAAACGTCTTGCAGGAGGTGGCGGTATTGAGGGGAGGAACGTTGCTTGCAGGAAATACAGGCTACAATCTGGTTCCTAGACCACAGGAAGACACGCACGGGCCCTCGCTATTTATGTACAGAAACTTGTATTCCTTTCATTAACAGAAATTTTTAATTTCGGTTAAAATTTGCCCAATTGGTATGAGATTTTTCCTAGTGTATTTTGGTGTTTTTTAATTGACCTGACCTGACCTGACCTGACCTAATATAACCTAAAAAAGAATCCTAGTGATAATGGTAAAAAAATATGAAATAACTGTTGGGATTAAAACGAATATCAACCTTAATTCTTATAATAAAAGTAAATTATCAACCAAAAATCCACATTCCATTCTCGTTACTACATTACACACCGAACATAAGGCAGCAGCAGACAGCCACCTTGAACATGGAGGGTCGGCTTAGGCTTAGGACACTATTTATAGGCTAACAGAACGTTGCCGAACACTCATAGTCCTACAGTATACTAAATTTATTAAATCTTTTATTTTCTAGTGACTTAGGCTTATATATGCTTATTTATATTATATGCATACAACTATTTTTAGGTAGAAAACTTCAATATAAATTTCAAGGTTACCGTGGAAATCAGAATTAACAATTGTCCTTCGGCAACATCCTCGGCGTGAGGTGCTTTCTGTGGGAGGACGAGGGATAGGGGTAGGGGATGGATGCGTGGGTAGACGAAAGCTATTTGTATTATATATATATTTTTTTTTACATGGGAGGGAAGGCTGTAAATACGCTAGCTGTAGTGAAATAGAATCATATTGTTACAGTCATACGTCACATGTCTGTCGGTTAGGTAGGTTAGGTAAGTCAAGTTCTAATAGGTTATGTGCATTCTCGTTTAAAATTATCTACTAATAGATTCTAAAAACCTTTCCACAAAGTTTCGTCCAATTTTATCAACTTCTAGTTAGTCAAAAAGTACCTAACCGACAACAGAACAAATATCCAAAGCATAAAAATACCTGTTGTGGGGCTTCCAACTTTAAACACTCGATTTTTCCTTTCTCGCACAGAATACCAGTCCAGCTGTAAATACCTGCCTCTTACCCCACATTATCTCCATAACCCAGCGTAGTTAAATCTTAAGTCTTTTCTCTTCTGAGCAAGACTCCCCCCTCTACCTGCCCCAGAGCGCCCCTCCCTTATCCCTTCACCCAATAATATTGCTGTCTAGGTGGGATACATTTTTGTACGTTTATCCAATTCTTAATCGGTAAAATGTTTGATTTTATCGAGATTTCCATTACGATGTCAAAACATACATTTCAAAATGCAAAGATTTTTTCTGTCTATACTATTACATTTTAACACTAGAAAAAAGGTATAAGAAATAGGCCTACGGACTGGCATTATGCCTCCAGCAATATTAGAAGGCCTTTGGTCCCGGCTGGCGCGGTTACCACCACCAACTTCCTACGTGAACTTTAACATGTAATGGACATTGTGGTTGGTTGAGGCAAGAGTGAAGCAATAGTGACTCGTCAATAGAAGGACATTGGTGGTGTTGAGGTATACCCACCTCACAGACTGGACTATGTTAAAGTCAGATACACACCTTGCCGTCTCCATCACCTTTAAGGTTATGTGAAAAATTGAAGATATTCAGTTAATATGCAATGTCATTGAACAAGTTTCATAAGGATGCTTAATATTTAGTAAAATTATAAACTGTAAACAGCTCAATATACAATGTAGGGGCCTTTAAATTGCAAATCTCCCGTTGCGTCATCTGCCCACTTATTGCCATACTCTACATTATTGTTTATTATTGTCTTGGTTGTATAAACTAGGCCAAATTCTGATAAGATTGGGTATATAATGGATTAAATTAATCACCATATATACATAATTTATTCTATATTCACGTATGAATAATTAATAAAAACAGACTAACTGAAAACTCCATTGAGAGTCGTAGAGTTCTCAGGTCTCGCGAACGGCGAGCCCCGCCAGTCCGCCTCTCTCCAGCCGCCAGGTTCATTTGTTAGTGGCGTGTGAACTGTCGGATGTGTGGGTAGTAGCAGAGTCTGTGTCGCTTATTTATTTAAACAAAAAATTGAAAAAATTATAGTGATTGTATGAAGGAGTTGGCTATTATCTGTGTTACTTAGATCTACGAATCTTATTGCTAATTTTTAATTGTAATTTTTTCTGGTGCCTGAGTTATTCATTTAAGTCGCCAAAATGCTGAAATATTTAGCAGCAGCGAAAGTATTAAAGAAACACAATGCCCAAGTGGATAATGCAGTGTTCCACCTCCATTACCGAGTGACCTTTGTGGTATTTATCGTCTCTGGCGCTCTGGTGACAGCCAAGGAATTAATAGGTGCCCCTATCCAGTGTATTTCGAAGGCCGTGCCAACAAACGTTCTCAACACCTTTTGCTTCATCATGTCAACCTTCAGCGTGCCAAGGCACTGGGACAAGCCCTTAGGCGATGGGGTGGCGTACCCTGGCGTGGGCATGCACGAGGATGAGGACGAGATAGTTTACCACGCCTACTACCAGTGGGTACCATTTGTACTGGTACTTCAGGCCATCATGTTCTATGTGCCCCGCTACTTGTGGAAGAATATGGAGGGCGGGCTGTTCACCACCATCCTGGCAGGCCTAGACAAACTCAACTTGGATGAGAGTGCACGACACAAGAAGCACAAGGTCCTCTCGCAGTACATGATCAAGCACCTTCACATGCACATGAACTGGGCTATAAGGTAAACTTGTCCACATTATTGTGTATCAGAACTAATCTCCATGATCTCGAGATCAAATTATGACACTGATTAACGAATTGCAGAAGATTTTCACAAGTTAGCGTCTGACCACAAGCTTGTTTTATGTTGTCGAAAGCTACTCGGCTGGTCAGCATACTAAGTAGTACATTAATTAGACACCTTTACACTAATTGAAATTTGCCTATGTGTTCGTAAAAGATGATATTACAGTATTTGAAGGCCCCTGTCGTGGGTAGAGAAAAACAGTGTTTGGTCTTATAGTTACAAGACTAGCGAGGTCATCCTAAAACTGTATCTTGCGCTTGTGAAACCACACCTGGATTACGCAGTTCAGTTCTGGTCACCGTATTACAGAATGGATATAGAATCATTGGAAAGAATTCAGAGGAGAATGACAAGACTAATCCCGGGCATTAGGAACCTTGAGTATAGGGACAGGTTAAAGCATCTTAATTTGCACTCCCTCGAGAGACGTAGAGCGAGGGGCGACCTGATAGAGGTGTATAAGTGGAAGTCAGGGCTAAACAAAGGGGACATTACAAAGGTACTCAAACTATCCAACCAGGAGCGAACTCGTAACAATGGTTTTAAATTAGACAAATTTAGATTTAGGCGTGAAATAGGTAAACACTGGTTTGGAAACAGAGTAGTGGATGAATGGAACAAGTTACCAAATATCATCATTAACTCGAATACGCTGAATAGCTTCAAACATAGGTTGGATGCTTATATGAGCAATAGGGGTTAGGTGTAAACGGGACTGCCCAGTGTGGGCCAATAGGCCCGCTGCAGTTTCCTCCATTCTTATGTTTTTATGTTAATTCTGAGTTGGTGGTGCGGTTTATACCTCATTGGAGGGCGAGACGGTACCCTGTAAGTCACTCACTTGCCTCACCTTACATGCTTCTTAACCTGTTGGCAATAGTTAACTGGGTAATGTCTGAGAACAGCACCGCCACCAAAAAGAGTTGTTCATTTATTCCACGGATATTATAATAGGTATTTTAAAAGAGGTAACATTTAGTAGAACCTAACTTAAGCAACCAAAGAAACTTACCTAACTTCATAGCCGGGGGGTGCAGTCCTCTGCCATATTAAACAGAAAGTACTTATTTTGATATCTGGTACCAGTGAAAGTGGTATTATTTCACTTGTTGCCACTACATGAATCTCGGGAATTGTATAGTTCCAATCTGTAGTTTTGACAATTCCAGGACACTTCTTCAATGGCTTTTCTGGTGCAAATTACGTTTAAGGTGAGATATTTCACATTTTATTATGTATGTTCGTACGTGGCGGTACACACGCAAAACATCGAACGACTGTGGAGCTCCCCAGTTAGGTTAAGTTTTTCCGATGGTTTTCAATGTGTTTTGAACACTTTTTACCTTGATTTTTATCGCAAATCTCTAGATTCTGAGATGGGGGCGGGGGGCTACTCTCAGAAACTATTTATTTGCGCTAGATTTCGAAGCGTATTGGTGTAATTTTACGGGGTTTTTTTTAACAAGAAAGTACTGAGTGGGTTAGTTGTAAACAAACAGTCACAGGCCTGGCATTTGACATTATTAGGGACCTGCCACTCTTTGCCATAAACAGATAAAATGTACCGGGAACTTTCCCCCCACACACTCATCATTCTCTCACTTAATGTAACTTGACAGAACCTATGACCCTTCAGGCTTTTACGCCCTTAATGTACGAGTCATAAAGGCAAGTATGAACTTAGCATGCTTCCCTGTTGGGCGCTGTAAACGCTTCTACGCTTCACCTTGCACAGGATGTAAGGGGGTGCCCAATAAACTAGCCCCCTCGGGGGCAAATCTGAATCTGTTGTAAACAAACGACACTCATTGACTTAGCAAATTTTTCGGGGGAGTATTTACGGTAAATAATTAATTTCTTCGCCTACAAAGCACATAGAGACATCATTTTAGTGTCATATGATCAGTTTTTACCGTGTTTTATCTTGCAATTTCCCTCATCCTCAATGCTCCGCCCACTGCAGGGGATTTATGTAAGAAAAAAATAAACAGTTGTCAGCTCTTTTAAAATACTTAATATAGTGATAAGAACGTCTGTGGAAAAAAGGAACGAAACCGAACAACTCCTGGTGGTAGTGCTGCTCTGAGAAAGTACTGCTAACAGCAGGGCCGGATTCAGGAGTGGGCAAAGTGGGGAGCTGCCCAGGGGCCTCCACATATTACAATATTTTATTTATTTGTTTATTCATTTGGATTAATTTTATTTTCATTCTTTAAAATTCATTTTTATCTACGCCATCACGTAAAACTATGTTCAGCAAGAAGCGTGATAGAAATTAGGCTAGCTACTCCTTGAAATTCATGAATACCTGGTTTTCCTATGAACCGACTTGAAACCACATGAATGCCTCCAGTCATGTCTCACTTTTGTGTGTGTGTGTGTGTTGGGAATTTGTACACTATCAATAAATATACAGTTAATTAAAAATTTCTCAATGTTCTAATTTCCTCAATATAGCTGCATATGGCTTCAAAATTCTCCAAAGAAGTGTTCAAATTTCAAAATTTTCCCGGGGAGCTTACATAAGAACATAAGAAAATAAGGAGTCTGCAATAGGCCGGTTGGCCTGTGCATGGCAGCTCTAGTCGAGAGTTACTACCACTCTCTATCATCCATGAATCTATCTAGCCTCCTTTTGAAACTTTCCAGAGTTCCCGCACTTACTACAAAGTTGCTAAGCTTGTTCCACTCGTCCACCACCCTATTTGTGAACCAGTTTCTTCCTATCTCCCTCCTAAACCTAAACTTATCCAACTTGAATCCGTTGCTCCGAGTCCTATCCTGCTCGGATATTATAAGAACTTTATCTATGTCCCCTTCATTGATTCCTTTCACCCACTTAAATACTTTTATCATATCTCCCCGCACTCTTCGTCTTTCTAGGGAATGCAAGTTAAGTTTCTTTAACCTATCCTGATATGGAAGGTTTCTAAGTCCCGGAATCATTTTTGTCATTATTCGCTGCACCGGCTCTAGTGAATTTATATCCATTCTATAATAGGGGCACCAGAACTGAACCGCATAATCGAGGTGCGGCCTGACTAGCGCAAGATATAGTTGCAATAAGGCCTCTGCACTCTTGTTACTTGCACTTCTAGATATAAAACCCAATACTCTGTTTGCCTTATTTCGAACATTAACGCACTGTTTTCTAGGCCATAGGTCCGGGCTTACAAGTACCCCTAGGTCTCTTTCACAAGTCGACTTCTCTAGGTTGATGTTGTTAAGGATGTATACATTATAAGTATTTGTTCTTCCAATATTAAGTACGCTGCACTTGCTGGTGTTGAATTTCATTTGCCATTTTTCAGACCACCCCTGCAGTTTATTTAGATCCTCCTGTAATGCATTTGCATCCTGCCCTGAATTAATTTGCCGCCCTATTTTGGTGTCATCCGCAAACTTGCTTATGTCACTGCTGATCCCAGCATCTAAATCGTTTATGTAGATTATGAATAAGAGTGGGCCTAGTACTGACCCCTGGGGAACCCCACTGGTTACACGGCCCCACTCGCATTTAACACCATCTACGCTGACCCTCTGTGTTCTATCGGTGAGCCATGATTTTATCCAATTTAAAACTTTCCCATCGATACCATGAGCCTTAATTTTTCTCAGAAGCCTCTGATGCGGTACTCTGTCAAATGCTTTGCTAAAGTCTAAGTAAATAACATCGTAATTTTCGTCATTATCTTCTACCTCGAAGACTTTCCTAAAAAACGTTAGCAGATTTGTTCGACAAGATTTTCCCTTTGTAAACCCATGTTGAGAGTCGTAGATTAATTTGCTTTTCTCTAGATGCGATCGGATGCTATCTGCTATAATTGATTCTAGAAATTTCCCCACTACTGACGTCAAACTGATCGGCCGGTAATTTGACGCTGATGCTCTGTCTCCCTTTTTGAATATGGGTATTACATTTGCCTGTTTCCACAAGTCTGGCACAACTCCAGTGTCTAATGATTTTGTAAATAAGTTTACGAGGGGTCCGCTAATCTGTTCCCTACGCTCTTTCAAGACTCAAGGGAAAATTTCATCCGGCCCTGGGGATTTTGTTTTCTTTAGTTTATTTATCTTCTTAAGAACATCCTCTTTTCTGATAGTGATAGTCTTTAATTTCTCTTCTTCCTTTCCCTTAAATATCAGTTCCACCTCTGGAATTTCATCGCAAATTTCGTCTGTGAAAACTGATAAGTAGCTGTTCAATGCTTTGCTTATTTCTTCACTGCCATTTATCAATTCTCCCCTCCCTGACTTTAAAGGCCCAACTTTGTCCTTGACCTTTGTCCTATATACCTGGAAAAATCCCTTGGGATTCGCCTTGGATTCTCTTGCTATTTTGATTTCATAGTCTCTCTTTGCTTTCCTTACATTTTTCTTAACATTCCTAGATAGTTCATTATACCTGTTTCTGAGCTGCTCCTCCTCTCCCTTTAATTTCTTATATATTCCTTTCTTTGTTCCTATGTCATGTTTAAGTTTTCTGGTCATCCACCTTGGCTCATTCTTATTTGACCTAATTTTTCTGTATGGTATATTTTGTTCTTGTGCTTTATGAAGTATACTAGTGAATATATTATAGTCATGATCAATTGTTGTGTCATCTATGACCTTACCCCTCCCTACTGGGAACTGACGTGACTGTTCCCTGGTGACCTCACCTAGGTACCTTCTTAACCCCTAATAATCCGCCAACCGAAAGTTTGGGACTCTGACCATATTGTCATTGTTTTTCGTTTCCCAATTTAGGGTGAACCTGATTTCTCTGTGATCACTGTTACCTAGTTCTTCCCCTACTGTGATATCTCTGATAATATTTTCTAATATATTGTCACCTCTAGTAGGTTCTGTAATTAGTGGTTTCAAAAAATTGTCCTGTACTGCGTCTAGGAAGCCTTCAGATTCATAGTCGCCCCCGGAACTCCCAGATGTTTAGGCTCGCTTCACTCACCACCCCACCCCACCCTCTTGGGTAGTTATAATGAGGGGGGGCCTCCACAAAGAGGCTGCCCATGGGCCTCCACAGGTCTAAATCCGGCACTAGTTAACAGTTCCGTCAACGGAACCAGATAAGAAGCTGACATGGCTCCGTCAACGGCTTTCACTTATGAGAGTACGAGCAGGTCGGGCGGTTGGTTACTTGTAATTCTGACTTTGTTGCCCTGCACCAGTTTCCTTGCACGTCACCTAACCGATATTATGGTTCACCCAAGGCAAAAAAAAAAAAAAATAAATATATATATATATATTTCATTAGCCCAATAAAGCACGCGGACTTCTACATACAATCAACACCTCAACCCGCCAGGATTCGAACCCACGGCACACAAGCCTATGACTGTGACCGGGGAACGCTAACCGCTGGACCACCAGGATACTAAAAGCAGTCCTAGACTTTGTTATATATATATTACCCACACCTCTTTCATTACCTCTAGGAATCGTTGTAAGGCTATTCTTCGTAGGGCCAAGGGGAATTTTATTAAAAGAAAGACCGCTGTCCTGACTAATTCTTCCTCTAGTAAATCCTTTTGGTCCTTGACTAAAAACATCTGTAACAACTTCTGCACGCCTTCTTTTCCTCCCCTCTTCCGTCCCAATAACTCTATAGCCAACTCTCCCCCTGACAAAGCCAACCTCTTTGGCACCTTATTCTCCTCTAATTCCACCTTAGACGATTCCCACTCTATCCCTCCTACCCCTGCACCTCCTACTGAACCTATGCACTTTCCTATAATCTCCACTCGTAGGGTTGCTGGTGTGTTATTCAGGTTGGATGTGAGTAAGGCGCATGGACCGGACGGAATACCCCTTCCTGTTCTGAGGGAGTGTGCTGAAGCCCTGGCCCCTGTGCTTGCTCGCCTCTTTCGCCTTTGCCTCAAAACCCAAACTTTTCCTTCTTCTTGGAAGCATGCCTTGGTTCAGCCCATCCCGAAGAAGGGTGACCATTCTGATCCCTCTAACTATCGCCCCATTGCCCTAACTTCATCCCTCTCTAAGATTTTCGAAACTATCTTGAACTCCCATTTTCTCCGTCACCTTGAACGCCTTTCTCTTTTGTCGGATCACCAGTATGGCTTTCGCCAGGCGAGATCTACTGGTGATCTGCTCTCCTATTGCACCCATCTTTGGTCATCCTCTCTCAGAGATTATGGGGAAACTTTTGTCGTGGCTCTCGACATCTCCAAAGCATTTGACAGGGTATGGCACAAGTCTTTGCTATCTAAACTTCCCTCTTTTGGTTTCTCTCCCCCACTTTGTTTTCTCATCTCTAGCTTCCTTGAGAACTGATCCATGGCAGTTGTTGTCGAGGGATCGATTTCTCGCTCTTTCTCTACCAGTAGTGGCGTCCCACAGGGTTCTGTTCTTTCACCAACTCTTCCTTCTTTTTATCAATGATTTACTTCACACTACAACTAATTCTATCCATTCTTACGCTGATGATTCTACTCTTCCTCACATTTTCCCCTTCCTCCTAACTCTCAAACTAGATCTGTTTCTAGAACTGATATCATTACTTCTATCAACGCGGATCTGTGCAGCATCTCTGAATGGGGAGGTACAAACTTGGTTAAGTTCAATAGTAATAAAACTCAATATTTACCAATTACACTTTGTAAATTAGATGATCTCCCACCAGTTACATTTCAGGACGCTATCATCCTCCCAAATTCTGAAATAAATATGTTAGGCCTCACCATTTCCTGCAATATGTCCTGGAAATCACACATCCTTAGTATAACTAAAGCTGCCTCCCGAAAGTTGGGAATGCTGTACAGATGCCGCAGCTACTTCACTCCTGAGCAGTTGCTCCAAGTATATAAGGGATTCATTCGTCCTAACTTGGAGTACTGCTCTCATATCTGGGGTGGCTCTTCTTCTGTCCAACTATTAGATAGGGTGGAATCATAGGCATTTCGTCTTATTAACTCTCCTCCTTTAGTCGACAATCTCTCTTCCCTTTCTCTTCGCCGCAATGTTGCTTCACACTCTCTCTTTTACAGGTACTTTAACGGGCATGTTCGATGGATTTGGCATCCTGTGTACCGCCGGCAAGGCCGTGGGTTCGTAACGTACGTCTTGCCCGGTATGCCCACCGTTTCTCTGTGGATGTCGGTCACACTAGAATAACCCGTTATAGTACATCCTTCTTTCCTCACACAGCCAAACTGTGGAATGCTCTGCCTTCATCTGTGTTTCCATGCTCTTACAATGTCTCACTTTAAAAAGCTGGTTTTCCGGCATCTTCGTAGTGTAGATTAATACAGTATAACCTTTTTTTTTCTATATTTACAATTTCTTTCCGTTCTTTTTTCGCCCCCCTGCTCCGTTGTGGGTGTTTGACTGTGCCCGGGTAGGCTAATTCCCCGTAAAAAAATATAATATATATATATATATATATATATATATATATATATATATATATATATATACATACATACATGCATACATACATATATATATATATATATATATATATATATATATATATATCCGAAAGGCACTTCATTGTTAAGGCTTCCTCACTGGAGCCCTTAATTTAGTGTTAGGTCTACCCCGGCTCCAAGTGAAGTTCCTGGATTTTAATAAGGGTAATTATTGTCGACTTACCCAAGGCCGATTGTTCATTGGGCTTTGTCTCACATTGGGTCAAGTGGGGCACAAATACAGGAATAAATAAATTGTTCAAAATTATTATTTATTTTTCGGCTTGGTGTGTTGACAGCCCTCTAGCCAATGTTGTTTAATAATATACTGTATTAAAATTTGGCCAACTCTAATGACTGCGATATCATTAATATATTTTACACGAGGCAACGGTGTTAGAGCAGGAGAACACAGAACTATCAGGAGACAGCTCGCCATGTTTAGTGTAGCTGTACAATAACCGTCAAGCATCCGACCCTGTGCCTGCAAGTAAGGCACTTAATTTATATTATATATGAAACAAACGAACATACTTATCAAATTTGTAAAAGATTTGTACTTTCACATGTTGTAGCCGAGACATTTAATGTAAAAGCAAAATAGATTATGGTTAGGTATTGACCCACCGGTGTATATCCTAACAGGCTGAGTCTGAATGTGTTGGAGTTCTCTTGTCAGCTCAAGGCAGGTTAGTGTTGTATAAATGACTGGTCACGTAATGTTATGCCCACCTCAAGAAACACTTCTCGTAGGGATAATGCCACATCTCAGAAATTCAGTATAGTGTGTGTGGTTAATGATGTGAGTGAAGGATAATGACTGACACCTGAGGCTACACTATCCTTGAAGTCCGGTACGGGAGGTAGTGACGGCTAGGCAGGTTCCCCCCCTTTTTTTTTAAAGAGAAAGGAGGGTGAATGAAGATTAGAGGTGGGAGAAGGAAGTTATAGTTCGGAAATTGAAGAAGTTTAGGAGGAGGTAAGAGAGGGCGGGCTGACCTCCTAGCTAAACTAATAGTGTGTTAGGTTTGTGTCGTGGGTTAGTTATTGTCTGTCGGTACAGGCACTAGACATCCTACCCTATCCCATACAGGGGTGCTTTAAGGGCCTTATTTCATATTCCGCCGACCCTACTGGCGGATGTTGGTCTAGGGAGGTTGTCTATTGCCTGGTCACGCTCTTCACTAGTGTGTATCTTAATAGTACATACCACATAATTATTTGTTACTGTATTTGAGGGTATATTATATATTGGTCCGTGAAGGGAGTTAGTGATGAGGATAAAGAGTGAGCGAGCATATTTTAAATTACAACTCAGCTTGGCTCCCTGACAGGCTTGCTACTACCCTCGTGTCTTGTTGACGTCGGAATTCGTGAGTGACATAAATAGATGATTTAATCGTCCTGAATTACCGGTTGGTGAATTGTTTGCTACGATTTTGATGCGTCTCTCTTCATCACTGTCACCAGTCGTGTAGCGAGACATAAACACACGAAACAATATAAAGGTTAAACTTCACCCGGTTAGGAGTGCGCGTGCGTGCGTAAAGATTAGGGTGATTTTAGTAGATGAGAGATGTAGAGAGAGAGCGTACAGTAGGGAGTATCCTTTAAAACTGGATAATATATACGGCGATAACTTAAGAATGGATAATCTGGTTTGGAAATTGAATCGATACCACGTAAGTGATGTTCTTGTGTCTTTCCTTACAGTTACAGCAGGTTTGGTATGGTGTTGGTCCTTCCAGAATATAACAAGTCCGTTGATATGACAGATGAACTGTTCTCTATAACACTCATGTGAAAAAGTCTGATCACCTAAGATTAGTGCCGGCTTATTCCACAGTAAGGTCAACCACCCTAACGCCAACCCCAAGGAGATGAAATAAACTGGGGACTTAATCTTCAGGTGACCCAAAAAGTCCATAAGTAAAGAAGAAACTAAGATGTTTGTGTATTAAATGTATTTCCTGGGTTATACAGCAGGGCCTTGTCACCACCTGCGTTGTGGCTCTTTGCATTGTGTGGTGATCGACCAGAGGCTGTATGTACAGTATATATAATGGTAATGAATATGACGCTATACGTGTTGGAATAATAGCCAAATGACCTTGTGGGAAAAACTCGTTTATCATATAATAAAGTTATGTAGAGGGAATCGAGTGTCACAAAGAAAGATTAAAGCCGAATATATAACTCCAGGGAAAAAATCTAGGAGTGGTGTAGAAGGTGACTGCTCAAGGTGTTGTGTTTACCTTACTTCACCACCCACGACTTACCTAAAGCATGTCAAAATTTGGGTTATATATCGTAGCTGAAGATGTAAGGATGCACCTAACTGGTTCATTAGATATATTTACAAGATATTGAAAAAGTGTCTCGAAGGTTTATAGAGGTGTCTCTCTGTCATTGATGTCTCTTGTTGAATGTTTGTTCGCAATGATTAAATATCTTTGAATTTCTCAGGTTTCCTTTTTTTTTTAATAGGATTGCCAGTTGCTCTATAATGTGTCACTTTGCACCCTCCGCCTTGACGTACACAGAAGTAAGGACATAACTTATAAATACCATCTCGCCTCATATCTTTCTCTTATACCTGTACATTGTTATAGATGTCTCGTGTGCGTTATCGTCAACACAGACTATGAACCTTGAATCATTGCCAGAAATTGTTTTGTTCATTGGTGTGTTACGAGCACGAGATTACAGAACCTGTTTACGTCTCTTAGATTTGTAATTTTTGCCGTAAAAAAAAAGATACTATACTTACAATAGTATTTTATTCAGTTCAGATGTGTAAAAGTTTTCTGTAGACAGGCCACTTGAGCGGGTTTACAGTTATGTTAATGGGGAAGGCAACATTCAGCTTGCTTGATCCGCTGCCGAAACGGAAAAATCCTTAAAACTTCCATCTGAGCTGTTCATACACGTTGGGTGATACTTGGCACTGAGTTAGCTGTGGTAAGCTGGTGTGTACAGTGGCTAAGACAACTTGTTTTAAAGGTCGGTGGTGCCGCATTACTAGATCTTGCCTTAACCTTCTCTTGTTAAACACTTGTGACCATTTTATCGATTTTCTCTTGATGTTTTGTTATCGGTACCAAGTCACTGTTTTCGTTATCAGTGACACTTATCAATAATACTTTTGCTTAGCTATCTGTAATATTAATGTTAAAATAAATCAGGGTATCGCTCTTAATTTTGTTTGTATATTGTTGATGTGTTTTAAATGTTAGACTTTTAACAATCCAAAGTTGGGGGATGTTACTCTCAAATTTCCGATGGGTTTAATTTTCAAGGGTTACCCAAGGAAGTGTGGCTAATACCATTTATGTCATTGTTACCGAGGCCTAGCGCTGTTACCTCCTGCATTGTTGTTTTCAGACCGCCAGACTATACCTGGGGTCATCCATGCTAGTTATATGGTGAACGTCCTTTGAGGTGGTGTTATCATGGTGATTCCTATGCTGGACGCCGCCTTCAAGCCTTTTCCGGATACTTGATTTCCTTTTCATTTTTGTCACCGGGGAAATTTCAAGGTCCAGGTACCATATTACTGTGAAGGATTATTACTTAGACTTCACCGTTTGAAATCAGACTTCAAACTCATTTATACAAGTTTGTTGGGTATGATCGAGTTGAGTGAAGGTAACGGTCACATTCAGGCCACTAGCAAAGTTTTCTCTCACTCTCTCGGGATAGATCGTGGTGTTGGACTCGAAGCTTCACGACACATTTTATCATTGAAAACTTCTCGTGTGTTTGTTCAATTTCGGTCAACATTTATTTATATTCCTATTAACACCTCCATTTCCAGTCTCTTTATCGTTATCTTTTCTCTCTCTCTTTTTTTATCTTCATCTACCTTTTTCACAACATTCAACTGCTTCTCTCCGTTATCCATACCACCATCGCCTCTTATTATCCCAGGAAACCGTTTACATGGATCTTACTGGCTGTCCTTGGCGCCTTCACTTGTATATTTGGTCAACTCGCTCTTGCTCGTGATTCTCGCTGCCCGTTCATGATCCAAACTCAGTATTATTAACACAGGAAAACTGATGTATATTTTAGAATGTAAAGAAAAAGGGAAACATTGCCTGGTTAATTACAGACTCTGGTAAAGAAAGTGTACGTACATTAGGTTCTCTTAAACGCACTTGTTACTGTAAAGCGAAGCGAGTGATTGATGTTACCGTAGTTGTGTTTGCAAGATGGCTGAAGTTACGGTAAACAAGAGGAGGTGTAGCGGTGGTTTGTGGCCTTGACTTACATAAGACAGAGAGGGATGAAACTAGCTGAATGTGTTGTTGTTACATACTGTAGGGGTAAGCCAAGGACATCATGTTATTTACTGTAATACAAATCAGTGTTACAGGACAGTGATTGCTTATTAAAGTAAATCAGTCATTTATGTTCGCACACACACACACACACACACACACACACACACTGCAGACGAAGTAATTATTTAATTATTATAACCTCCTTGCGGGACACATTAAACACACTCATTAATTAGTTTCCTCCTAATAGTTCCCTACGTGATGGGCCAATAACACAAGGTCCTTTGTATTGGGAACTGTACCATATATTGTTTGTTTTTTTCTGAACTGTGATGACCTTAGTCCGTGTGCTGGATGCAAATTTCGGGAAGACTGTTGACATCTTGGAGCAGCTCAGACAAGATTATTAGCTGTGGACTTTGGTGTGTGTGTGTGTGTGTGTGTGTGTGTGTGTGTGTGTGTGTGTGTGTGTGTGTGTGTGTGTGTGTGTGTGTGTGTGTGTGTGTGTGTGTGTGTGTGTCAAATATTGATTGAGATATGCGATGGTGCAGTGACTCGGAACTGGAGGGAATTAGTACTGTTATATCAAGTCCCCATCTGCCCACGATAAAGTACTGCCTTTATATATTGAGAAGCAACACTATAAAATCAACAAAAAGTATAGATGAAACAAATATCTTAAAGTCAAGACAGTATTACCACAGGTAAAACTAACTTACTTAACACTAGTTTAAGTTGTAAAATATGAGGGATATAAGTTCACCCCGGTGTCGTGATGGTCAAATGCCATACTGGCCACACTGCTTCCTGGTATACCAAAGGCTAAGTGCTCATTGTGTTGTATTTGGCCTGTCCCTAAACGTGTGAGGAACTTTCAGTAGATACGCAGGCTTGTGGGCTGCCCTATAGCAACAGTCTGGTGAGGGTTACGATGGCCTTGAATCCATCTGTAGGTAAGGTAGATATAGTTGTTATCATTCCACTACTCTCTGTCTCTAACGGGGTGTTCAGGTTTATTTATTACACTGCTGCATGATCAGAAGTGTTGTACTGATTAGTTGTGATCAATGATAGTCCGCCTCAACACACTAGCTGTATTATGACCACACCGGATGAATGATGAATAATGCGGTTAAAAGAAGGATGAATTACACCGCCCAACACTAACCTAAAGAAGAAATATACAGTTAATCATTTACTCCCCGGATGTACTGTAAGGTGTGTGAGGGAGGGAGGGGGTGGATAACATAAGTTTACGCTGCGTTTTACCGTAATTACTGTGATATTAAATGGTTGTCTTACATGGCGCAATAGCCCGTTTTGATAACCTTGAATTACTGTCACTTTTACGTGTTATAATGTAGCTCCTTCGTTTTTTGTGTGTGTATTGAGGCGTGTAACGATGACACGAAATGACGAAAAGGGGTTCACAGTTGTCCGGATGGTTGGAGGACCGTGTCTGTGTTGCCATATATCGTAAAGACAAGAATTCCTCTGTTTTAAGGGCCTGTGTAAGGGGTTCAGGGGTAACGCCATTCTTGCTTTTTAGCAGATGTGTTCACGAGGCGTTAACTGTACGGGGATGAACGTGGGTTGTGGGAGGGGAGATAAAGTAACATTCATCTCAAGATAAAGTTGACCTCCTGTACACGACGGAGACTTAAAGAAATATATACCACGTCATCTGTGAATCCCTGTAATAATCCTTGCATCACAACCCCAGTATATGATTCCTGAACAGAGGTTACGGTATTAGGGTGAGTGACACTGGTGGTAGAAGCGGGTTGAGTGTCATAAGCGTCTTACTATGGTACGTGTTTACTGTACCATAGTTCCGGGTGACGACGAATAGTGTACCGTAATTAACTGTGATAAGAGTGTGAGTGTAGCGTTATAAATGTGTATATCGGTGTTGTTTATATACATTTATTATTTGCCTGTATAACGACTGTAGTTTTGACTGTTGGTTTGTGTGTGGTATAATTTTATATGTTGGTTTATAACGACTATACTTTTGGGTGTTGATTCATAACGAGTTGATTTTTAATTCCTGGTATATAAATATTTTCTTTTGTATTTTAGCCGTTTAATAACCGTATTGCTTACTAACAAGTGGGTCGGTCTTGGTCGGTCGGTCGGTCGGTCGTAATGCCCCCACAGTGTCTCCCGGATACCAGTAGCAAGAGCAAGACGGTGGCTGGTGGGGACCTTGACCTAGTGGCAGCAGATGAAGGTCTCGCTAATAGTTCTTTAACAACTTGTTACGCCAACCGTTCACAAGCCTTCCTGTCTCTCTCCCCACCCCCTCCTGTCTCTCCCCACCCTCCTGTCTCTCTCTCCCCACCCTCCTGTCTCTCTCCCCCACCCTCCTGCCCTCTCCCCCCACCCCTCCTGTCTCTCTCCCCCACCCCTCCTGTCTCTCCCCCACCCCTCCTGTCTCTCTCCCCCACCCTCCTGTCTCTCCCCACCCCTTCCCTGTCTCCCCACCCTCCTGTCTCTCCCCCACCCTCCTGTCTCCCACCCTCCTTGTCTCCCTCCCCTCCCCTGTCTCTCCCCCACCCCTCCCTGTCTCTCCCCACCCCTCCCTTTTCTCTCCCCCACCCCCTCCTGTCTCTCCCCCCCACCCCTCCTGTCTCTCTTTCCCCCACCCCTCCCTGTCTCTCTCCCCACCCCTCCTGTCTCTCTCCCCCACCCCTCCTGTCTCTCTCCCCCCACCCTCCTGTCTCCTCTCCCCACCCCTCCCTGTCTCTCTCCCCCACCCTCCCGCCCTCTCCCCCCACCCTCCCATCTTTCTCCACCCCTCCTGTCTCTCTCCCCCCACCCCTCCTGTCTCTCTCCTCCCCCACCCCCTCCTGCTCCCCCACCCTCCTGTCTCTCCCCCACCCTCCTGTCTCTCTCCCCCACCCCCCCTCCGTCTCTCTCCCCCCCACCCCCCTCCGTCTCTCCCCCACCCCCTCCCGTCTCTCTCCCCCACCCCCTCCGTCTCTCCCCACCCCCTCCCGTCTCTCCCTCTCTCCCCCACCCCCCCTCCTGTCTCTCTCCCCACCTCTCCGTCTCTCCCCCACCCCCCTCCCGTCTCTCTCCCCCACCCCCTCCCGTCTCTCTCCCCCACCCCCTCCGTCTCTCTCCCCCACCCCCCTCCCGTCTCTCTCCCCCACCCCTCCCGTCTCTCTCCCCACCCCCTCCCGTCTCTCTCCCCCACCCCTCCCGTCTCTCCCCCCACCCCTCCCGTCTCTCCCCCACCCCCTCCCGTCTCTCCCCCACCCCTCCCGTCTCTTCCCCCACCTCCCGTCTCTTTCCCCACCCCTCCCGTCTCTCTCCCCCACCCCCTCCCGTCTCTCTCCCCCACCCTCCTGTCTCTCCCCCACCCCTCCCGTCTCCCCCACCCCTCCTGTCTCTCCCCCACCCCTCCTGTCTCTCCCCACCCCTCCGTCTCTTCCCCCACCCCTCCCGTCTCTCCCCCACCTCCCGTCTCTCCCCCACCCCCTCCCGTCTCTCCCCCACCCCCTCCCGTCTCTCTCCCCCACCCCCTCCCGTCTCTCTCCCCCACCCCCTCCCGTCTCTCTCCCCCCACCCTCCCGTCTCTCTCCCACCCCTCCCGTCTCTCTCCCCCTCCGTCTCTCCCCCCACCCCTCCGTCTCTCTCCCCCCCCCCCTCCGTCTCTCCCCACCCCCTCCTGTCTCTCCCACCCCCTCTCTCTCTCCCCACCTCCCGTCTCTCTCCCCACCCCTCCGTCTCTCCCCACCCCTCCCGTCTCTCTCCCACCCCATCCCGTCTCTCCCCCACCCCCTCCGTCTCTCCCCACCCCATCCGTCTCTCCCCCACCCCCTCCCGTCTCTCTCCCCACCCCTCCGTCTCTTTCCCCACCCCTCCGTCTCTCTCCCCACCCCATCCCGTCTCTCCCCACCCCCTCGTCTCTCTCCCCCACCCCTCCGTCTCTCTCCCCACCCCTCTCTCTCCCACCCCCTCCCGTCTCTCTCCCCACCTCCGTCTCTCCCCACCCCCTCCCGTCTCTCCCCCCACCCCTCCCGTCTCTCTCCCCCACCTCCCGTCTCACCCCACCATATTATGCGAGAACTGATTCGTCCAGGTATTCCGTCAACACCTTTCACGCCACAGCATCACGCCCATTGAAACGACGATGGATGTCCTTCCTCTTCCCCTTCCTCTTCCTTGTGCCCCACTCCCCCCACCTGTCTCCTCACGCCTTCCATCAGCCTCTTCCACCACAACCACCACCATCTACCACCACAACAACCCAGCCTCTACCACCACCACCACAACAACCGTCTACCACCACAACAAGCACTCCAAGCCACGTATGGAGGGTCACCTGGGGGTGGGTGCAGCCAGACACCCACCAGACTATGACAGGGTGCCAGAGTTTTTCTTACTAGTCTGAATTTTTACGCGCGCTCTGCTGGCGGTATTTTTATAAGTCGCCTTGGTCGATGCCATAAAGATATTGATATTGAAACAGTTTAGTTAGCCAGAGGAACACAGATACGGAGTCGAAAAAAATAATATTAACATGGCTGAGCCAATGAGAGCCAGAGCTCTCTTGAAGGCACCTGATATATACTGTACATTTATCTCAAGGAAGTATTATGTAACATTTAGTATCATCTGGAATAGTACACATAGCATGGCGGTAATAAGAACATATCAGAATGTTACCACGGTTATCAGTTCGACATTTATTTATTTTTTCACAATATATTATAAGTATATACATAATTTACAGTGGAGTTGATATACATAAACATGATAAGGGAGGGAAGCAGTACAAGATGGGTTGTATTAAGGTGGAACAAGAGGGAGAGCTGTCAGTATCATGTCTAGTCGGCAAATATATTTATTGCAATGGTAATTTCTATCTATCTACATGGTAATTTCTGATAAAACGGTTTTGGTGGTACAATAAAAGCCGGAGCCTAAGTGAGGGTCATTGTGTACCGTGTGTATGTTTGATGATGTGTAAATATTCTTCTTGGTGTTGTTTGCTTCTTATGATCAAATGACTTAAAAAAAGAAGTTATGTTGCAGAAGCATTATGGGTTAGGTTAGGTTATGTCCATCAGAGAGAAGTAGGAAGCATTTGTCTTAAGATGGAATGTTTTTAGTACCTTTGTCGGTTCAATGTAATAACGGTCAGAATGTGTTTTAGTAACTAGTTCGTCACGTAATTTTGGTTTAATTTACATGTAGTATAATTTAGGTGCAATTTAAAACCAATTATTCAGTAAGAGGTGGAGCAGTGTCATGGTGTTGTGGGTTGGTAAAAATGGGAGGATGATGCCCGCGTGAGGACCGGTTTGTAGTGTTCCACCGCCACATGTAGTACAGTAGTGTAGATGGTTCCGGGGAGGTGCACCGGAACTTAACAGGTATTTACGTTCCCATGCTGGAGGAATTCCGTAAATATGTACAGTATATTGAAAAACATTGAAGTTTGTAAATGTAAACCTTTAGGGGATGTTTGAGATAGCTGTTTTGGGCTTCCATAATATGTAACAACTTACCTTGAAGCGTTCTGTTTGACCTCAAGTCTTGGCAGTAAAGCGACGACTGTGTTAACCAACCATTATAGCAGCTGGCTTTGGAACACACTTTTCAGTTTATGAAATTATATGTTTGTGTTCCCAGTTAGTGAGTGTATGAACAAGACACACACACAACTAAACTTTCTCACGCCCACCAGGGGAGGTGTGAGTCACAGCCAGTACTTGGACAGTGAAGGTTCAGGGCTTACATTACTCACTACTGCAACACTAAAACATAACTGTGTAGTAGGTCTCCGACTGTGTGTATTATTCATTTTTAATATGGTTTCATCTTGTTGAGTATCGAGACTTGTTCTTTCACCGTTACACGTGTTTCTTTATCCTTTACGATTATAACGATTTTCTTCGTTCGCTTTAACGTGTCTTCGTCTACACTTCCGCTTTTATTGTACTCTTGAGCGATGTGTCCGTCTGTGTGTCTCAATGATGTATGCACAGTATATTAATATAAACTCCATTAATATCCTCCTTCAGGGTGCCATGGTTGTGTTAGACTGTGAAGGTCACTGACCTACATGCTGTGATTACTTGGTAAGGCGCCGAGGTTTAACTTGGGTGAGGATGTGGTCACTCGTGTTTGGAAGAGTCAACACACAGGGCGGGCGAGAAGTGACTGGTGTTTATTCATGAAATATACAGTAAATGTGTCTGTTATTTATACCATCTTTATGAAAATAAAAATAATTATTTACAGCGTAGTGATCTTTCGTGCAATTTAAAGTTCTAAATTTAAAATCAAAGTTGTAGTACGCATCCACCGTCGTCCACGTTCTGTTCACTCCCTCAGGCTGTCACCTTCTTGTATCGGGTCGACGCCAATTAGTCGCGCCATAACTTTCTGAATGCATTTAAATCTCTAGGGAGGACAGTGATTGAGCTAATACCGTGGGTCTGGTCTAACCACAGTCTGGCGCACTCCACGTGGCGCCTCGCCCCAGGCTCGTCTTCCCCAACACTCCATTGGTCAAGGCTTGAAATGGCCCCCGGGGCGATGGGGTGGTGGGGGGTAATTCCTGCTAGGTTACCCTTGAGGCAGATGACCGCTGTGGTTCAACTGTTTACCGCTTGAGGCAGATGACCGCTGTGGTTCAACTGTTTACCGCTTGAGGCAGATGACCGCTGTGGTTCAACTGTTTACCGCTTGAGGCAGATGACCGCTGTGGTTCAACTGTTTACCGCTTGAGGCAGATGACCGCTGTGGTTCAAACGCTTGAGGCAGATGACCGCTGTGGTTCAACTGTTTACCGCTTGAGGCAGATGACCGCTGTGGTTCAACAGTCACTTTTCTTCTCACGGGCAGTGAGAGTTTTCACAGTGAGCCACAAGGGACGGTCGCTCACCAGACATTTTCAAATTAATTAATGTCCTCCAGTTGTTTTACGACTCTGGTTTACCTTCCTTTCTGCTGTGTTGCTACCTTGGTACTTGCCTTGGTGGGTTAGCTTGCCTGGTGGGGTTAGCTTGTCTTGGTGGGTTAGCTTGTCTTGGTGGGTTAGCTTGTCTTGGTGGGTTAGCTTGTCTTGGTGGGTTAGCTTGCCTTGGGGGTTAGCTTGCCTTGGTGTTAGCTTGCCTGTGGGTTAGCTTGTTGGTGGGTTAGCTTGCCTTGTGGGTTGGCTTGCCTTGGTGGGTTGGCTTGCCTGTGGGTTGGCTTGCCTTGGTGGGTTATTGCCTGTGGGGTTGGCTCGCCAGGGTTGGCTCGCCTTGGTGGGGTTGGCCTGTCTTGGTGGGTTGGCTCGTCTTGAGGGGTTGGCTGTCTTGGTGGGTTGGCTTCGTCATGTGGGATTAGCTCATCTTGGTAGGTTAAACATCTTGGTGGAGTCCGCTCGTCTTGATGGAATCAGCTCGTCTTAGTGGAATCCCGGCGCTCATCTTAGTGGGTCAACTCGTCTTCTTGGTGGAGTCAACTCGTCTTGGTGAATAAACTCGTCTTAGTGGGTCAGCGCGCTTTCGTCTGGGTAGGATCGCTCGCCTGGGCAGGTCCGCGCTCGCCTGGGCGGGTCCGCTTTCGCCTGGGCAGGGTCCGCTCGCCTGGGCAGGTCCGCTCGCCTGCGGCGGGTCCGCTTTCGCCTGGGCAGGTCGCTGCCTGGGCCAGGGTCCACTCGCCTGGGCCAGGTCCATCGCCCTGGGCCAGATCCGCTCGCCTGGGCAGGTCCGCTCGCTGGGCCGGGTCGCTCGCCTGGGCGGGTCACTTCCGCCTGGGCAAGATCGCTCGCTTAGGCAGGTCGCTCACGCCTGGGCCAGACCGCTCGCCTGGGCCGGGTCCGCTTTCGCCTGGGCCGGGTGCCTCGCCTGGGCGGGTCGCTCGCCTGGGCCGGAATCACGCTCGCCTGGGCCAGAATCCTTTCACCTGGGCCAGGGTCCGCTCGCCTGGGCCGGAATCGCGCTCGTCCAGTGGGTCAGCTCGTCTTGGCGTGTTAGCTCGTCCTGGTGGGTCAGCTCGTCCTGGCAGGTCAGCTCGTGTTGGTGGGTCAGCTCGTCTTGGCGGGTTAGCTCGTCCTGGCGGGTTAGCTTGACCGCCTTCAATTTTCGTTACGAGTTGCGGTTTCCGTCTGACTTCAAATGTGGGTTGACGTTTTCCTGTTTTTTTTATGGTCGTTCTGTTCTCCCTGTTAAGTTTTCTGTTGAGGTTCGTTCTTCTGTTAGCTTAAGTAAAGTTCCGTTCTTCTGTTACCTGTTAGGGATCATATGAAGAATTTCCTGGGGGGGTGGGGGGGGGGGAAGTTCTTCACATGATCACTGGGGACACAACAGGTAGCCAAGACCTCACCAGTAGGTTAGGTTAGGTTATGGTTAGGTTAGGTTCTTCATTCATACCTGCAGGAATTTATGTGGCGTGACCGATTTTATAATAATGCTTATGAGAATCTATGTACTCGTATCTCTCTTCAGTACCTTATGTGATGACAAGTTTAATAAACTATTCTGCATATGTTGTATTTTCTCATCTTGATTTAACTAATATATTAAATAAAAAACTTAAGTAACAAAAAGTAAAGAAGGAAAACAATCCATCATTGAAATAAAGGGTGGGGGGGGGGATATTCTTCACATGGGAACTTATGGGGGGGGAGATTCTTCATATGATCCCCGATTAGTTCTGTTCTGTTAATATTTCTGTTGGGGCCCGTTCTTCTGTTTTCTTATGTAAGATTCCGCCTTTCTGTTAAACTTTGTTGATCTCAGTTCTGTTAATTTTTGTTGTATTCCGTTCTTTTGAAGGGGTGTGTTTGTGGAACGGTACTGGGGTGGTGTTTACAAGTGTGTGTGTGTAATAATAATAATAATAATAATAATAATAATAATAATAATAATAATTATTATTATTATTATTAACGGTTTATTGAAAAAGTTCTGCAGTCCGAAGGCTGAAAATATACATTGGACATAAATGACTTATTACATACATTGGTGGTTCAACAAAAGCCTTCATTAGAGAAAGGTAAAGGAACATACAGTGAACATACAGATTAATGTAGGTGTTGAACAGCAAACACGTCGCGTAGTAACTCCCTCACAGATGATGTTATGAGGGACCTGACGTGGTGTAGTAATTCCCTCACAGATGTTGTTGTGAGGGACCTCACGTGGTGTAGTAGTTCCCTCACAGATGATGTTATGAGGGACCTCACGTGGTGTAGTAATTCCCTCACAGATGGTGTTGTGAGGGACCTCACGTGGTGTAGTAGTTCCCTCACAGATGATGTTATGAGGGACCTCACGTGGTGTGTGAAATTCTCACAGATGTTGGCTGTGGGGACCTCGTAGTGTGAAGTAGTTCTCACAGATGATGTTATGAGGGACCTGACGTGATTTAATAATAATTCCCTCACAGATGGTATTATGAGGGACCTCACGTGGTGTATGAATTCCTGGATATTTGTTTGTGAGGGACCTCGCGTGTGTAGTAGTTCCTCACAGATGATGTTATGAGGACTCATTGGTGTAATGAATTTCCCTCACAGATGGTGTTATGAGGACCTCACGTGGTGTAATGGTCCCTCACAGATGGTGTTATGAGGGACCTCGTGGTGTGCGTGGTTCCCTCATGGTCGGTATGAGGACCTCACGTGGTGTAATATTCCTGAAGACGATGTTATGAGGACCTCACGTGGTGTGGTACAGATGGTGTTATGAGGACCTCACGTGAGGTGTCATAGTTCCCTCACAGATGGTGTTATGAGGGACTTTCGTGAATGTGGCAGAATTCCCTCACAGATGTTGGTGTGAGGCACCTCACGTGGTGTAGTAATTCCCTCACAGATGGTGTTATGAGGGACCTCACGTGGTGTAGTAATTCCCTCACAGATGGTGTTATATGAGTGAGGTGTGGTCCCAGGCCTTCCTATCATAGACGGATTAACACATTGCTGGTTGTTGTTGCTGCTCTTGACCCTTCGGTGTGTGTGTGTGTGTGTGTGTGTGTGTGTGACCCCGCCATCGTAACCAGACTCTCACCTGTGGTTTCTCATCGTCCTCCGCCTCGCCCGTCAGTATTTTGAGCGTCACCGGGGGATTCCGTCCATCTCTGGATAGGCCTAACCAGTCTTGTAGGTTTTTTAGACAGATTTAGCTCGGATTTGGCTAGGCCTATAGGGCGTTTTAGCCATGTCTGTGATCGAGCGCTTGGAATGTGTGTGGCGGGGGTGGGGGACAAGATTGGGGTGGGGAAGGGAGGACAAGATGGGAGGTGTGCGGAAGGGGCAAGATGGGAGGGGGGGTGTGTGAGTGAAGGGGGAGGGGGATGGCTGGTCACTGTCGCAGGTGAATTTTTGTGATACGTGAGACTTGGAGAGAGCGAGGGAGGGAAGGAGAGAGGGGCAGCGCTGAAGGTCAAGCATCATGGTTGGGTTGGCTGCAGGTAGGGTCAGTGAGGCGGGTTGAAACGTGACTTAAGAGAGGATGAGCCGTTGGGTATAGCCTCTCCTTGTCTCTTTCCCCTCCAGTCCTCATAACGCCCCCTCACCCCCCCTCCCCTCCTCCACAACCCTCCTTCCATTGCAGCGACCCCCTCACCCGCCAGCCCTCATAACCCGCCTCCCCTCCCCGCTCCTCCCCGCCCCTCCTTCCACTGCGACGACCCCTTCACCTAGTCCTAAGCACCCCCTTCACTATGGTCCTACAGCAGAGGATGTATGGTGCTGTCACTAGATATCTCCGGGGGTGTCAGAAGGGGTGAGGAGGGAGTGTGGGGTCGCCTGATATGCTCACACTCACCAGCGCGTCCTCTGGTGCCCACTCACTGCACCACACCTCGGATGCAGCTGCTGGTGGTGTGGTTAGTGCCAATTAAGGAAGCGTGATAGAGTTCTGGGGCACCACTATACCACCTCACCACTACACCTATTCTCTTCCTTCTTTTTATTAATGATTTACTTCACACTACAACTAATTCTATCCATTCTTACGCTGATGATTTTGCTCTTCACTCTTCTTCACATTTTCCCCTTCCCTCTAATTCCCAAACTAGATCAGTTTCTAGAGCTGATATCATTACATCTATCAATGCGGATCTGTGCAGCATCTCCGAATGGGGAAGTGGAAACTTGGTTAAATTCAATAGTAATAAAACTCAGTATTTAACAATTACACTTTCCAAATTAGATGATCTCCCACCAGTCACATTTCAGGACGCTATCATTCTGCCAAATTCTAAAATAGATATGCTAGGCCTCACCATTTCCTCTAATATGTCATGAAAGCCACACATCCTCAACATCGCTAAAGCTGCCTCCCGAAAGTTGGGAATGCTGTACAGATGCCGTAGCTACTTCACTACTGAGCAGTTGCTTCAACTATATAAGGGATTCATTCGTCCTAACTTGGAGTACTGCTCTCATATCTGGGGTGGCTCTTCTTATGTCCAACTGTTAGATAGGGTGGAATCAGAGGCATGATTCCGGGACTTAGAAACCTACCATATCAAGATAGGTTAAAGAAACTAAACTTGCATTCCCTAGAAAGACGAAGAGTGCGGGGAGATATGATAGAAGTATTTAAGTGGGTGAAAGGAATCAATAAAGGGGATATAGATAAAGTTCTTATAATATCCGGATATTAAGTTGGATAAGTTTAGGTTTAGGAGGGAGATAGGAAGAAACTGGTTCACAAATAGGGTGGTGGACGAGTGGAACAAGCTTAGCAACTTTGTAGTAAGTGCTGGAACACTGGAAAGTTTTAAAAGGAGGCTAGATGGATTCATGGATGATAGAGGGTGGTAGTAACTCTCGACAGGAGCTGCCATGCACAGGCCAACCGGCCTATTGCAGACCCCTTATTTTCTTATGTTCTTATTTCGTCTTATTAACTCTCCTCCTTTAGTTGATAATATTTCTTCCTTTTCTCTTCGCCGCAGTGTTGCTTCACTCTTTCTCTCTTTTACAGGTACTTTAACGGGCAATGTTCGGTGGATTTGGCATCCTGTGTACCACCGGTAAGGCCGAGGGCTCGTAACACTTGTCTTGCCCGCGGTGCCCACCGTTTCTTTCCTCACACAGCCAAACTGTGGAATGCTCTACTTTCTTCTGTGTTTCCATACTTATACAATCTGTTTCACTTCTAAAAGCTGGCTTTCCGGCATACTGTATTCGTGGTGAAGATTAATATAACCTGTGCTCGGGTGGGCTGTTCCCCGTAAAAAAAGAAAAAAGAAAAAAAAGCCACCACCACTACTCCAGTACATTACCTCACCAGTACACCTACCTAATCTGGGTGTGGTGAGGTGGTCCATTTCTTCTGAACTTTCACCCTTGAGTCCTCGTGATGAAACCTTCGGACTTCTGTACTGTATAATTTATTATAGTTACTGTACTGAATTCTGGAGGAGTTTTACCTCAGATTAACAGAGATCTCGTGAGAATTAGCCACTCCAGCTTAAGTCATCTGGGGATTAAACACCCTAACGCTATCCAAGTTAATCTAACCTAACCTGACGTAACCTAATCTAACCTAATCTAACCTAACCTAATCTAACCTAACCTAACCTAACCTATCCCTCTCCAAGTTAACTAATCGACCCACCCCACAGGCAGTGTTAAGTTATATAGTCAAGTTCAAATAAGCTGGAGGGAGTTATTATTAACGATCCGTGTGTGTGGTGGGAGGGCGGGCGGGGCGTTGTGGTGGGAGGGCGGGGCGGTGTGGTGGAGTGGTTGTGGTATGGTGTGACGGAGGGTTCAGTGACTAGCACAATGCTATGGTGTTGTAACCTGTAATTTGGTAAGACTCCACCTGTAATGGTTTAGTGAGAGTTATGGTGACGTGTTGCGTGTTACCCACAACTGTACTGTATTGTGCCGTGGTGACTGTACCATCATCACGTGTTCTTGTTCTCACACACACACACACACCATGTAAGTAAAGTCATCAACATCTAACATCTTAGCACTTCATAATATTATTATTATTATCGACTCTGCATCTGTGTTCTTCTGGCTAAATAAACTGTTTCAAGATCAATATACTGACTCCATCTAACGCATCGCCACAAGCTGAGGTGCGGGGAGGTAGGGGAAGGCCTCACGTTTTGCTCCTTCTATTATCTCACCCCAACATGTGTGTCTGACCTGTAATACGAGAGTTTGACTTATGGAGGCTGCCTGGGTCAACCATAATGTGAAACTAAAAACAGCGTTGTGTTTACAGCTGAAGTAAACTAATGCCATGGATAAGTTAATGTTTAGAGTAATTATGGTCCGGTAACCTTGACAACAAGTAAACAATAAGCCTTTGGGAACACAGATGCAGAGTAGCTCCAGGAACCTGTGAGCCGAGCTGTCGATTGTCTGGTGACCTAGTTGTTGTGGCTGGGCAGAGACGACTACTGCCGCAACCTTACCGTGTCCAACTTTCCTTCACTGCCGACCACAAGATCTACCAACCCCCCACCACCACCACCACCCATGGCTCTGTAGGGCCACCCGAGGCTACTCACTACCCAAGGCCGGGGCCTATGGTGCGTCAGTTACAAGTGTATTAGTGTTCTGTGAGGTACAAGTGCGCCTAACGGAAGAACTAAAGTGTGTGTCTTTCATAAACTGTATGAGGTTTATTCTTCTATGGCATTTATCTCATGACAACATTACTGGGGAACCTATGTGGCGGAGATGGATAGCCAGGGATGAGAAGATCCAAATATCCTTGAAATTCTTGTTGATATAATGCCTCGCCGCCGGTCATTTAGTAATTACCACAACAATGACAGTAGATTGTATACACTGAAGTATTAAAGCTGCCATTAAAGATTTCTTCAGGACAGTAAACAACTTGTTATAGCCTGGTCTCCAGCTCTCAGAGAACCAGTTGTTTTTACCCAGAACTCGTCAGTGTTTGCGTCACACTCGGCCTATGTCAACAACAGCTGAAAGGTCTTATAATGTCGATTGTGTGTGTGACTTAAGAAACAGTTGGTATTCTTGACTACGACCTTTTTTCATGGTAGCTAATTTCGTCATATCAAACTATATATGTACGGGAGCATCTTTGATAATGTTGGGCCGGAGCCTTGAGAGCGTGTCCTAATCCTTGGAAAGATACCAAGAAGTGATCACGTGTTTACCATGAGTGAACTGAGCACTCGGCCACAAGGCGAACAAGTGTCCGGGCCGCCCTGCACCACACTCTGCTAACTAAGTGTCCAATTTGTTATAAACTGTCTTGGAGGGTTATATTTTTAGTGAAGACAAACAGCCTAATTTCTATATCACCTGTTTATCGCTCCCTACACCTCCCTCCTTGTTCAGGGTCGTGTTAAGGAGAACATGGCATGGAAGGTTAAACAATTTAGTGTTGTTGGTTAGGTACTTTACAATTTACTTTTCAGTATTGATTATTGATTCTTTAATTTATTTCGTATTTTTGCAATAATTCTTTCACCTGCTGTTTGAAATGTTGTTGATATCTATTTGGGACGATATGTGTGGGCCAGTGTTTCATAGGTTGAGTCAAGAAGCGAAAGAAATGGGTTTACTTGAATCTATTTTTTGGGGCGAGCGATCAAATGATGGTAGAGTAGAGTGTTGCGACCTTCAGTAGAGCCCATGGCAATCGAGGCCAGCCACTGTGATAACTGCGGCGACGAACCCAATTCAGATACATTAAGGCAGTGTACTGTTTGTCATGATCTTAGTAGTGGTCACTTGTGTAATGTAGACTAATAATAGAACAAGACCACAGCGTCGGTCCCTTGAACACAGGATCATTGTTGGTGTGATCCCCTAATACTGTCGCGGGTCACTACCTAAATAATTAATGACATTTACCAGTCAGACACCAACACCAGCAGTATGGTGGGCCTACCTGGTATGACAGCGTGAAGGTGTAGACCATATTGTTGACTTGCACTGAACCCTTCCACACACAGGTAACACTTAGGCTATTTAAGTATAACGCGCGGTCTTTAATCCTTTATAATAATTTGTCGTATATGAATGTAAATTTCATTAATATATTTATGAAGTGAGTGGGTTTTGGGGAGCTCATTACGTCCCCAAGCCCATCTGGGAGCCATTAGGGAGGGGCGAGGGTTGAGACGTGAGGGGTGTACAGGAGAGACGCTGCCATGTGTATGTTTGTGTCCCCGCCTGGAGGACTGAGAGGATAAGATAACACGCTGTTATACGGAGCTCCTGTAAAACTATTATTAGGATTGTGTCACTAGTAGCTGTAGCCTTGTACTTTGTGAGCAACTACTTGGTGTGTGAAAAATTAAGTTAAACATTGGTCGCTACTGTGTTATCCACGCCTGGTTACCGCCTGGGTAGTAACACTTGTTGTCAAACCACCACGAATTGTACACCGGCTTGTTATATAATGACATTAATCCTGTGTAATGTATTATTTAAAATCTTAGTCTCGTTTCACTTACGTTATAACCTGTAGAATTAGAGCTGTATTGCAGGGGTGGGCAGCCGAGGAGGTAGAGTGCTCGTCCTAAGTATCGCTGTTCTGTGCTCAGGAGACCCCTAGTTTACCCAGCTGTAATGGGGACTGTACCTAACTTATAGATGGGGAGAGTGAAGGCGGGTGAGTAGAGTGGTGGTCACACACCCTCTTTGTGTACCAAAAGGGTCAAATGAGCTCTGGACCCCGAGCTGCTCCACTCTACCATGTCTTGCAGGTTTTTAGGCTCCCACGCCCTTAATGCATGAGTCATAAAGGCAAGCATGAACTTAGCATGCTTCCCAGTTGGGCACTGTAAACGCTTCTACGCTTCACCTTGCACAGGATGTAAGGGGGTGCCCAATAAACTAGCCCCCTCCGGGGCAATCTGTAATCTGTCTTGAAGTAAACAATCAGATAATGTTTATTTTATGACACGTATTAGGAATAGCAAGGAATACTTAGTGCAAATGTGCTGAGTAACAAGTTAACTAGTAACTCCTCTCGTGAATAAATTAATATTTTCCCAGTGAATTATATGAGAAAAGTAGTAGTTAGTAATTTTTAGATACCAGATATAGGAAGACTAGTTATGACATCAACAGAATATAGAGCGAGTCATGACAAAAGGCCAATCCTGCGCCAGGTACTGTACTGTATAGTCTAAATGCACAAGAATTTAAAGGAATAAGTGACAAAATAGACACAAGAATAAGAGCACCTAAGTCACATAATGAGCTTATAAGTACAGTATTACCTAAGTAAGGCTGAAAAGGTCATTCTGTTGAAAGAGGTAAAATACACAAAGATCACTTGGCCATAATGTAGCAACACTAGATATAGACGGGCGCCGGAGACAGTCCGAGGAACTCCACACACAGGCTGTTGGAGGGAGAGCAGAGAGTAACTGAGGGAGTGAGTGCTCGAGAAGTGTGACGGGTGAAGAAGGAAGGTTCAGTGGAAGGGTAAAGGATGGATGGAAGGGGGTTATTGGAGTAGAAAAGGCGCCGTGGATTGTGACATCACACACTGGAAATGCGATTTTTGTTGATAGGTGATGCCTTCTCTCGCCTGAGCTGGTGTTACGTGTGTCGGCAGTGTTTTCCCAGCAATATGCGATGGTGAGACGTGACATTCAATATACTTTACAAAATACACTGGAGGTTTACTTATTAGTATGATGGTCAGTTGAGAATTTGTTTACCATAAACAGGCTCTTCACTTGGTCAAGACTCGCAGCATCACAGTTGCCAGCTCGTCCGCCACACTACAGTAGTGTGGCCAAGTGTGACGTGCTGAAGGTGGCACACTTCCGCTAAAGGCATCATGTACAGTAGTACCGTACGTGTCCTATGATGGCGGTGATACCGTCAAGGATTTACTTCAACTGAGGTGAAAGTGTGTGTAGGGGAGAAGAGTAAGACTTGTATCTCCCGCCTTTTGGTTTGTTAGTTTAATGAAGAAACTGTCCCTAGACTGAAGACTGAGGCAGGAGTTGGCAACGGTAACTCAGTTCCCGACAAAGGGAGATATTTCTGAAAGACACCAGAATTAAACACTAATATACAGTAACAAATGGTTACTAAACATGATGAACTTTGTTGTATCAGGATGGACTACAATTCTAAAGTTAGGCCTGGAGCTGGGGTAAGTGAGGGCCTGGGGTGGAGTATGGGTCGGCTCGGGTTATTATGATGTGTTCCTCTGTAAACAAAACTCGACGATGAATCCAAATGTTTCCTTCTTCGTCGTTTACGGTCGGCTGGCAACAAGGAGTTAATGTCGTCATAATGGCTGAGTGATCAAGGCCAAGCTTGTGAGGCTGAATTAACACCAAGGCCAAGTAGCGAGGTTCTTATTAATAATCTTATTTATACCGACGAAAATGCCTCTAACTCTGACTACAATAATATATTTTGTGTGTGTGTGTGGGGGTGTCAGTCACTTTATTTCTAAGGTGAATAACTACATTTATAATAGATAAAATATACAAATGGTCAGATAATATAAAACTAAAAAAAAAAATCTTATTTATTGAGGATTGAAGCGGTATACAGTACATACATTATTAAGGGGAGGTCTCACCTTACACCGGGTCTTATAGTGGTGCTGTACATAATACTTTCCTTGATGGTTTTAAACAAGAGAATCACCACCAATATGGTTCACGGTACAGAAACTCTCAAACTTCATTATTAAACGCGTGAGAGAGGCCCTGCGCTGCTCGGTGGGTGTACAGTATCGGCCGCTCACGTTACACCAAATGGCCGTCATACAAGAACGTGATCGGCTGTAAATCGAGTTCCTATTTCTGTGAAGTATTTACATGAATCACCATGAACAACGTGTTGACCAAACCTGACTTTCCTGCCGCAATTATTATGTGGGAAGTTGTAAGGCTTTGTTATGTTCCTCCACACATACTGTGCATGTTTCATTATGCCACTTAACTTCATACTGTTTAAACTACTAAAATAAACTGTGTTAATATTCCTGCTGCAGTGATTACCTTTCTCCCACCTGGTCAGGTTCTTCCTGTGTGAGGCGCTGTGTCTGGTGGTGGTGGTGGGCAACATATACTTCACTGACCTCTTCCTCGACGGCACCTTCATGAAGTACGGCACCGAGGTCATCAACTTCCCTGATATGGATCCCGAGAAGCGCGTCGACCCCATGACTCGCATCTTCCCCCGCGTCACCAAGTGCACCTTCAGGTGAGTCTCCATACACCCTTGTGTTAGTGTTCTCTTCCTGTTAATATACAGAGTTGGGCTCTATGTACGCAGGTGTAGGTGTGATACAATTACTTCACGGTGTTGACGGGTGGACACCATTACTACAATAGCCGTGCCACAGTGTATTAATCAAAGGCAGATGGACAGAAGAGGCAATGAGACCCAGTCATTCAGGGACAGACAGACGAACGGGTCTGATTACACCACATCAGACGAGGTACATTGTGAAGCATTTCATTTGATTTCATTTAGATACACACAACAGTACACAATTTACAGGCAAGTAAATATACTAGTACTATGTTAAAGGTTCTTAAGAGATGACAGTACACAGACGGTACAGGGTCAGTGTACGTCACCATACACAGAGTGCGTCGGGGGACACAATGATGTAACTCACTGAACCACACACCACCTGTCCGTCTCTTTACTGTCAGTTCTTTGGTGAGGACAACACTGACACTTTAATATTACGTTACATGAGTTAAGGTTTACTTGTTACAGATAAGTTGATGCTTCACCGTTGGAGTAGTTAAAGGGTGTGTTGTGTTTACCTGTTGGAGTAGAAGACATTGGGATCAATTAGTGATAGACAAACTAGAAGGTAAAATTCAGCGCTGGAGAAATACATCACACCTGCAGTGTTACTACAGTACATGATGCTGACAGTACTCCTCCCTCGGGATAGGGGAAGGCAGGGAGGATAGAAGAGAAGGGACTGGAAAAATAAGAAGAGAGGGTTTGGTGCACAGAACAATAGAAGGTTTGGAGCATAGAAGAAGAGAAAGGTTGAGAGGTGAGTGTTTAGAGGAGGGTGTTGCCAGGACGAGGCCGCGTGTGCAAAAACCATGGCAGGTTGTTTGACCGGGCCGGCACGTGGCCAGTCTTTTTGTGTCACCCTCCCCATCCCACATTTTGAATCGACCATCTCCCCTCCCCATGAACGTCCGCTCCCGATTTTCATCATGGGTGGCCTTTTCACTATCCCCGATCACTTGCCAGACGTGGTGTGGTGTGGTGTTAAAAGATACGAGGTTTGCTCTCGTTCATTTCATCATCGTCATCGATTTACTGGTCTTAGGACAGCCTCACCTAACCTGTCTTGGCTCAAAATAACATAACCCATTTAATAACTGAACGTGACTTAGAGATATGTAAGCCTAAACTAATTGATTGTATATTTTGCATCTGGCAGCGGCTAGTTTATTGTATACCCCATCGAACGGTAGCTTAGTGTCAAGGATTACGGAGCAGAGATTGCAAAGGCTCTTTATTAGACCCAGGTAGTCAGGTTGCTGTGGTATTGAATATTACACAGTGTTTCCAATAGTGCCAAAGCCTTTGAATGCTGGTTGACTTCTCTCTGTAAAGTGTAAACACAGTCTTGAGATATCAGTTAGTGTACCAGTAGCAAGAAAGTGCTATACCATTACACACACACACACACACACACAGCGGGAATTGTGTGATTCTCAGAGGTTTGTCCTTGTAACCAGTTTACTGAGGGAGGTTTGTTGGCGCCATGACGGATTATCTTCAATAAGTTCTTCAGCGCCATCTTCAGGTCAAGGACGATGGACCACAACAACCAACGCTACAGTCCCCTCTGTGTAATAGTTAATCACACATTGTATAGTTCCTCTCCATGCCACTAACTGACCTCGTGTGTGCGCCTTACAGGAAGTTCGGGTCGTCTGGCACGTTAGAGACTCACGACACCATGTGTGTGTTGGCCGTGAACATCATCAACGAGAAGATCTACATCTTCATCTGGTTCTGGCTGGTCTTCCTCACAGCCATCACCGCCGCCTGGCTCATCTACCGCCTCATCATCATCGCTTCATCTGAGGTCCGCTTCAAGCTCCTGCAGGTGGGTGGTGGTGCTAGTTCTTCTTGCAGGTGAGTGGTGGTTGCTAGTTGTTCCTACAGGTGGGTGGTGATGCTAGTTGTTCCTGCAGGTGGGTGATGAGTGATTGTGGTCTTTGTGTTGGAAGATGAGACGAATAGCGCTACTGCCCATACAACAGAGGCCTAGTTACACCAAGCCATATCACTCATTATCTTGTTTGAAGCTTCTTAGCAATTTCGAGTTAATAATGTTGACAATATTTGCTCACTTTTTCATCTCGTCCGAACCCAGATTTACCGAACTCCCGCCTAAAGTTAAATTTGTATATAAAACCTGTGCTACGTGTTGGCTCTTGATGTCATAGTTTAAGTACCTTAGCTATATCACATTTATTTAACCCCCAACTTCTATTTATACACTTGGATCATATCTCCCCTCACTCGACGCCTCTCAGTGGAATGTAAGTTCAGTTTTCTGTTTGTTTCTGTCTCTCTTGCCCCTCTTTCTGTCTCTGTCTCTTTAATCTCTGTCTCTATGCCTGGGGTTAACTTTGTAATTCTCTTCTGTACCGCCTCATGATCTTAACCCCTCGAGTACAGGGTACCCTCTCTACTAATTACAATTGTACGGTCAGAGCATTATTCGAGGTGTTAATTCTGTTTTTATCATTATCCCCCAAGTCTTCTTCATAATCGGATTTCTCTTGTGTCTACTCTACATTATTCAGCTGGTAGTTTATTCTCCTGTTTCCCTTCCCTAACTTAACAACTCCATTTATCTACGTTTATTTACATCTGCCATTTTTCAGTCCATTATAAAAGTTTGTTGGGTGGCCTTCTTGTAATTTTTACTGTATCTGCGTGGGGTTTAATAATAATTCGTCCTGTATGTTGTTGCCATCGCCTACATCTGTATCTTTAATATTTATAATAGTGAGGGCCCGAGCACTAAGCCATGAGGTACTCCACTCGTGACGTTACCACAGTCGGATATAACTCTGTTTCCTGTCATTCAACCACGCCCTAATCCTATTTAGAAGTTCCCCTCCAATGATGAGGGTAGGGGGTGGTGAGGGGTAGGGGGTGATGATGAGGGTAGGGGGTGATGTTGAGGGTAGGGGGTGATGTTGAGGGTAGGGGGTGATGCGGGGTGTGTTACTGATGAGGGGGGAACAATTAGTTTAGTTTAACAAATTTATTGACAAAGCTTGGAGTACAGTTTGCCTATTCTGAGTAATTCAGTCAGGTCTTGACACTGAGGGAGGTATCACTTCTCACTGCCACGCAGGACAAAGGTTCGTACACAAAGAAATGCATCATATTCATTAGCAGCATATATAGGTCAGAGTCATGTGGGTGATGTCGCTGTTCACTGCCATGCAGGACAGTGGTTCACATACATTGGACGTGATATTCTAATTGAACACTAATCAGTGTGGGCTAGCAAATTTTGGATAAACAGCTAGAATGTTCTCAAGCACCTCTGATTCAATGTAGTAATTACAAAGTTCATGATGCAATAAGCCAGGTGGCCTGAAGTCTTTGACAGTGTCACCTTCAATAATATAGTGCTCAAGTGTATGCATTAAAGGTTTATCACAAGTTTACGTGCTGAGTGTTACGGTATGGGTACAGAGCTACTAACTTGTCAGATGTGTCTGTATCCTAGCCTAATTCTGGCCACAACTATATCACATTGTCTAGTTCTGTCCTTATGCTGGCCATACCGGTACCTCTTGTCACAAAATTTGTCATATTTACTAATGCTACAACTGCCAGGTCTCTCTGCATTTCTCAGTTCTTCTAGATCAGAGTTCATGATTCTGACTTGAATGTTTTTAAGTACAGCTTTGGACGGGCCAAGGTCATGGTCAACATTTTCTTAATTATATGCCTCATTGGCGAGTCTATCAGCACAGTCATGATACCTAATTTCAATATGGGACGGAATCCACACAAATTCGATGCGAGATTTGTTCTCATTGGCAGTTATCACCTTTCTTTTAATAGCACATACAACTTTAGACATAGAACCTGATGGGCTGTTCATTGATTTCAAAGCACTTTGAGAGTCACAGAATATCATCCCACCTCCATTTTCTTAAAGGTAGGCTGTGGCTAAGTAGATTCCAGTTAGTTCAGTTTGTGTTGTGCTGACCCAGTTGTTCAGCCTTTGCTTGTTTGACACATCATCTCTTTTTCTTTATATATTACAATTGCACAGCCTGTTCTATCTGTGTTTGTCTGCACAGAACCACCAGTAAAAGCACAACTTTCACTTGATTTAATACTCTGTGTCTGTTAATAGTTTCTAGTGTGACACATCTCATCACATCGGTGTTTAACATTTGCTTACTACCAACAGGAGTGTAATTAATAGGAACTGATATATCCAGCCAAGGAGGAATGGCATTAATGGGTTCGTCTGGGGTGATTGGGACATTCAGTTTCAAGAGATCTGCAACACTTTTATGAAGCCACGCCCCAAAGAGAGTCTTTTGTGGAAGGTTAGCGAGATAGTCGGGATTACTGAGATAGAACATCAACTCTGTTTGAGCTGTAGTTTGGGGACCACTGTTCTTCAAAACGTTGACACAAAACATGGTATTAAGTAGAGCTATCCTCTCAGATAGGGAGGGCAGCCCGGGCTCTTTCCTCGTGTTTACAATTCTGGTTGATTTTGAGCATCCTAGAATGATGCGCAAATGCTTCATTTTGCACTACCTCAAAGCTGTTGAGTTGTTTAGGCGGAATAGTCACAAGAGGGAGAGTATGATAGTCAACTACAGAACGAATGAAGTGAAGATAGAAAGTACGAGCATAGGTGATGTTAATTCCATAGCCCTTGCCAACAAGGGTTCTGAGGGGTTTAATGTGCTGCATTAGTTTGTCACGAAGGTTGCCGACAAAGTTTGCATCATTCACACAAATTCCAAGATATTTATAAGAGCTACATAGTTCTAAGGGCATGCTGTTAATGTTAAAGTCAAGAGGCAGAGGGTGAGAGGACGAGGATTGAGGACCCTCGTCTTGTCAACAGATATTATGAGACCACATTCCACAGACCTCCGAGCAAATACATCCAGCAAGGCTTGGAGCCTGAGCTTGGTCTGTCATAATGCAGATATCATCAGCATAGCATATTACAGCCTCGTTTGGCTGAACTGGAATGTCAGCAATAAGCCTGTGCATCAATATATTAAAGAGCATAGGACTTAACACTCCTCCCTGAGGCTTGCCAAGTTCAAATGATCTAACTGGCATACCTGTTGGACAGATAACCTTTTATCCATGTCAGGAGGTTACCTTGGATGCCAAAATTAGTTAGTTGCTCAAGTATTATGTCTCTATTAGCTACAGCAAAGGCTGATTTAAGGTCTATGAAGGCTGTTTGTGTCTTATCTTTTGAGTGAACAAGATATTCTGCAGAGCATGTCTGTGTGCTCTGCCCAGGCATGAACCTATTCAGATTAGGGGCGAGTTTGTCTTTGACTTGAAACATGAGACGATTGAGAACAACTCTTTCAAGGACTTTACACATACGGGATGTGAGTGAAATTGGCCTGAAGTTTGGAGTTAGCTTTAGGGATTGGTACTATGTTTCCTTGAGTCCATGTCTTAGGCAGAATACCCTGTGTGAGGCTCATTTGATACAGGTCAAGCAGTGGATGGTTAGGGACCTCATTCAACAATCTCAGGGTGTTATAGGAAACTGGTCGGTAAGGCCTGGTGAGGAACAGGCTATTTCAATATTGAAACCCCTATTAATGTGTGTGGTTTTAAGATATTGCTGTATGTCAGGAGGCAGGGAAGTGATTTGTGACACACTAGACCATTGGTTTAATAGCATGTCAGCATATTCTGCAGGGCTGTGATGAAGTTGAACTGGGGTGGATGACTTGGTAATGGCTCTAATTTTGTTCCACACTTCTGCTTGAGTGTTTGTTCTATTAATCCCCTGTAAGAATTGTTCCCAATAGGTGTTTCTCACTTGGCCTTTGAGTTTACGAAGTGCTCTGTTAGCTTTGAGGAATGCCAGGAGGTTATCACTAGTTTTATTTTGCTTTTAAGTGTTGGCAAACTTTTGTACCTTCTCTCCTTCTTTGGTGAGGATGGGGTCATGTGTCCACAGAGGTGGTTTAGTGCTGCCCCCCTTCCTCCTTGACTTAACCCAGGTGGTATAATATGTGGTAATGACATTTACAAGATCACAGCAAAATTCATCCATTGACCTAGTTGTAGCCAGCATACCATCTGAGGATGTAGGTCTTGAAGTGCAGCTTAAGATTATCTGGGATGTTAATTCTGAGCTTCGGATGATGTTCACACTTGACATCTGCAACAGTGTATTCAGTGATTATTGCATAATGATCACTGACTAGGTGGTCTGAGATGACCTTAGCCTTGACATTACTGTCGACTAGGTTATACCCAATCACATAATCAAGTCTGCCCCCCCATCAGATGTGTCACTTTGTCTGTGTCGTATACAGTGATATTATGATTATTGATGTAATTCACGAACACCCTCCCATTAGAGTTACACTGGACATCACCGAGGACAGTGTGACGAGAGTTAAAGTCACCCATACACAGCATAGCATTGTTACCTGATGGCTTTGGTAACACGTCCGCCGGCAGTTCATTACACAGAACATACTGTAGATGTTATACAGCGAAAATTGACTGTTTGCTGTCTTTACTGTAAATTGTTGAAAGTGAATACTTTCATCATTGTGAGTTTTGATCCATTTACAGACCAGACCATTCTTTACTTAAGTGAGCAGGCCACTTCCTGCTCCACTATTGTATGCTGTAAACCCGACTATCCTGGGTGCAGCTTTTTGCTGGGTGTTGGACGTGTAAAGTTCTTGTAAACCAATTACATCAATGTTAGGGGTGGGGGGGGGGCAAGATTCACTGAATCACACCGTTGCGAATAAGTTATCCTTTATGGATAGAACTAAATAAAGAATTTATTTGAAATACTGTGTAACATTCAATGCCATTATATCCTGACCGCGGGGGTTAGTTATACTGACCCTTTGTGAAATTTACTCTGTAATCCTTTTGCACTACCGCTCACTGGATGAGTATGGGTGCACAATAAACTAGCCGCTGTAAGTGGCCAAAAAATGAGAGAGAGAGAGAGAGAGAGGAGAGAGAGAGAGAGAGAGAGAGTCTACACTCTACAGCGAGATGGTTAGGTGGATGAGACGGAGCAGACGGTTGTGGTCGAGTGTTGGAGGAAGTAGAGAAAGGTAGGGGAGAGGCAAGTGAGGAATATGTGCCTTTCTCTCGTTAGGTTGGCCCTCCCCTGAGGCAGACTAGACTCAGACTGGCTGGCTGGTGGTGAAGGTTGTTGCCACCACAATACTTCCTCCACTTCCTTCCCACAAATGTTTCCCCTTGCTCCCCCAATTATAGGCGTGGTTCATTGTGACTGTACGCACTAGTAATCATCTAAGAAGAAAGTGAAAGTTATAACTCTCTGAATTTCCTTTTGGATGGTAAATATTTCGTGTGTGGAGTTGGGGGCGGCGGCGGCGGCACCACCAGTGTTGACCCGCCACCAGCAGTTGACCAATCACGACCACTGTGGGCCCGGGAGACTTAACACACACACACATCACGAACAACATCTACGCTAAATTATTTACTGTATGACTTTAAAAATACTAATATCCATAATGGAACGTGAAAAAACCCAAAAAGTCGAGGAATTTCAAAATGTAACAAGCGCTAGGATACTAGGTGAAGGGGTTAGCGGCCACGGGTTAGGACTATTCTTAACGGCAGAGCTGACGCGCCAGATTAATGTTAGTGTGGCGCAGCGGGAGGCCTTACCAGTCACTACCTGGAGTTGTGTCGCCTCCTGTAACAAGCAGTCATACGGCCGTCTCCCACAGTCATAAGTAGTCACTGCTGCCTCTCCCACAGTCACCGCAAACAATCACTTAGTGATCCATATACACTTATACATTGTTACACCATAACAGTGAAAACGTGACCCAATACCCCTCTCTCTCTCACACACACACACACACACACACAGAGGCCATTGTTTTGCAACACCAAAAAAAAAAGTACATACAGCTTCCAGTTTCAAAGGAGAGTGGTTAAGTAGATCACCTGAGGATTAAACACCCCATATTATTTCACCTGAAGATTATACACCCTAACGATACCTGAGGAGTGTAGGTTAGGTTAGGTTAGCTTTTGAATAGTTAAATTTCAGGCGATATAAGTTAGGGTGCCTAATCTTCACGTGATCTGGTTAACCCAAAAGAACTATGCTGTGCCGCTGATTGGATGAAGCTACGATGTTTTTGTTGTCAGTTTTCCAGATTATCATTTATTATATTGAACATGGGTTAGGTTAGGTGTTTCCGATTAACGTGTATAGTGTACCATAAGATTAGGTGACACCAAGATGTGCTATGTGTGAGGGAGGTGTGAGTTGATACACAGCACAAACACACAGCCCTGTTTCCTCAACCTGGATATACCACTCACTTACAGTGCAGTACACTCCCTAAAAGCTTGATAACAACCTAACCTAACCGTGAAGCTTCTTATAGTGTGTGTGTATTGATCATATTCAGTTATCAGTTATTAATGTATAGAGTTATCACCCATTGAACTTTGTCTTGGGAGGAAGGGAAGGGAAGGGAAGGGACCCGTGTATCTGAAAGTCGTCCTTTACGGTAATTAACCTAACCTAACCGTAATTAAGTAACTGATTTTGACTAATTGCTTCCCTGCTATCAATGTTTCGGGATGCTGAGTTATCATAAAGGAAATATGTATATAAAGTATTGGGGAAAATCGTTACGTGTTATATGTAGGGAAATTGTGAACCGAGTGTCGTGGTGGGTATTGGGGAACTTTTTAGAGCGGTGTATGTTGGGTGGGTGAGTGAGACCCTGGGTGACTAGGCAATATGTTGGGTGTTTAGGGGCTCTCCCGAGTGGCTAGGGTCTGTTCTGAGTGGCTAGGGTCTGTCCTGAGTGACTAAGGTCTGTCCTGAGTGGCTAGGGTTTGGCTTGGCTAGGGTCTGTCCTGAGTGACTAGGCTTGGCTGTGGCTCGGGTCTGTCATGAGTGGCGAGGCTTTGTCCTGACTCTACTGATTGTGGATAGGCTTGATCAAAAACTGCTAGATCAATGTGTTGTGTAGCTAGGCGAGGTCCTGGGTAGCTAGGCAGTCATACCCCTAACCCTCCTGGCCAGGGGCTGAACCCTCGAATAATCAGAGCCATTGTGATGCTGTGAGCCGTAATGCCCTCCCTCCCCCCTCTCACCCCTCCCCTCCCCTCTCTCTCACCCCTCCCCTCCTACCCCCAGATGTGTGCTTTTGCTTGATTTTTTATTACTGATTTTTTCTCTCGCTCTCCGTCATACAATTTTCCATTCGTTTTTTTGTGAGTGTCGCTGTAGCCGCCAGTTGCCGCCATCCTATTATTTACGTGTCGTGCTGTACTGTGTTGTAGTTGTGTCTCCCGGCGGCCAGCTGCTTATGGTCAGGGTTGTTGGGTTCTCTCGGTTGTAATTCTCATTGTTGTTAGTCCCTTGGCACCCAATGAGTCGTAATAGTCCTCAAAGTAATTAAGCTCGAGAATAGTGCAGCTGGGATGGGTCTCAGAGGACTTGGGAATTAACCCCTAACCTAACCTAATCTAACCAAACCCCAATCCTATACTGGTTAGGTTTAGCATTGGAGCTTATTAATGACGGGGTCCACTTAACGAACATAGTGGGTCAAAATAGCATCGGCATTTACTTACGTCTCATCCCACTATAAACTCTCTTATGTCTACAGCTAGGTGAGAAAAAGTTAGTGACAGTAAAAACAAAATGTAATAAATATGAATAAGCTTTTGACTCGTTACTCCATCTGTGAATAAGTACCTTTAAATTTACAACAGTTGAAGTGAAAGTGATTCACTGCAGTACCGAAGAAGGCCCGGGGCTGTAGTGTGTCGTATCCGCTCAGTCTTTAGGTCGTCAGTAGAAGCTGTTTATCCGGCTGCTGAGGTGTGTGGTGGGCCAGCCTAGGAGGTGAAGGAAGCTGTATAGTACGTGGTTAGGTTAGGTTGGGTTAGGTTAGGTTAGGACATGGTTGTGAGGGAGGAGATAACATTGTGGTGATGGAGGAGATAACATGGTAGTGATGGAGGAGATAACATGGTAGTGAGGGAGGAGATAACATGATGGTGAGGGAGGAGATAACACGGTGGTGAGGGAGGAGAGACAGCTGTGAGGGTGCCAGCATCTCTCGGTCAGTGAATTAGTAGAATGATTTAACTTGTGGGTCATGGCGGCCAGTGTTTCTCTTACCGTGACTTTAGTTCTTTTAATCTCAAACCACTTCTCCGCCAACCTAACCTAACCTAACCGAGAAAGGAGTTGTAGATTCAGATGCAAAAAAACTTACCATTTTTCACGCCGTCGCAACGCTGCTCTGACTAACAAAAACACGAAATAAGAAAAGCTTGGTGGGGGAGGGGTGTGAGGGATGCCGGGTTGTGATTGGTCGAGGTAGATATGACGTCATGGGGGATTAGGGGATGAGAGGCCGCCTTGTTGACTGACTTAACCTTATATACCACCTCACTCCTTACACTCAAGAGCGACACAAGAAACAATTTTGGGTTGTGGCTGGCAGCGACATTGTTTACACCGTATAAGGGATGTGTGTGGAGGGTCACTGCTCTCTACTCAAGATGACCTTTTCTAACATGACCTCCCCGTTGTGTTGTGTGACCCATTATCTGATCTGTGTTCTCTTATCCAGGATGATCTGACCTAAGGTTAGGTTAAAATTAGGTTAGATTAAGTAAGGTGAAGGTAGATAGAATATGACACAAGGAGGAAGTAGGGTTGGATTAGGTTAAGTTACGTTACCTTAGGTTGGATTAGGTTAAGTTACGTTACCTTAGGTTGGATTAGGTTAAGTTACGTTACCTTAGGTTGGATTAGGTTAAGTTACGTTACCTTAGGTTGGATTAGGTTAAGTTACGTTACCTTAGGTTGGATTAGGTTAACACACTCAACCATTAAATAACAAACATTTAATCATAGCTTTGAGTGAAACAGTTTATGGTAATGTTATCCTAATATGATCAGTAAATACTCTTCCTGTTAAACGGCAGATTCAAACAAAAGTTTACAAATCTACATAAAATTTATATCTTAGATTAATAATATTTTTTATCCCAATAATCACCAAACATCGAAACTGACAGGTGAGTTTTTGTCCCCCTTTGCATCTAGGTGGTGAGTGAGAGAGAAGGGAGGAGAGAGGTAGAATGAGTGAGAGAGAAGGGAGGAGAGGTAGGTAGAATGAGTGAGAGAGAAGGGAGGAGAGAGGTAGAATGAGTGAGAGAGAAGGGAGGAGAGAGGTAGAATGAGTGAGAGAGAAGGGAGGAGAGAGGTAGAATGAATGAGATAGAATGAGTGAGAGAGAAGGGAGGAGAGAGGTAGAATGAGTGAGAGAGAAGGGAGGAGAGAGGTAGAATGAGTGAGAGAAGGAGGGGAAAGGAATGAGAGAGAGAGGGGGGGGGGCAGCTGTGCACCACCAAGAGGCTCTTAAGTGCATCACCAGGCTCTTGTCAGCCCGATTTACCCCTGCATATCTGTAGGTGTTGGCGGTTGTTGGCTTTTGTCTACAACCTCTTGGTCCATCTTTGGTTTTTATATTCATTCCCTAGCTCCAGTTTCCATTACAATATTCTGTTGGTCCTGCTGTCTCTGTGACCCACTGTTGGTCCTGCGGTCTCTGTGGCCCACTGCTGGTCCCGCGGTCTCTGTGGTTCACTCCTGGTCCCGCGGTCTCTTCTGAACCTAACCTAGAAATGAGTTTTAAATGTTTCTTCAAGCAACAAACTTTATTATTTTCACCGAGAGACGCGCTCAGCCTATTTTAAACTCACCCAGTACACATCACACGTGAAGTCGAAATATCATCATCTAACACAACTGAGTGACAGACAGAACAAATGTGTTGGTTACGAGTTCTTGGTGGTGTATAGTTTTCACCTCCAGACTTTATTCTTCTCACTCATTTTTCCCATCCTCGCTGCCCTTACAAATAGTCGTAAGCTGTATGTCTTCACTATCAAGATTTACTATTACTAAGTTAGGTTAAGTTGTGCCGGGCTGTGTTAGGTTGGATTAAGTTGGGTTGGGTTAGATTAGATTATATTGGGGTAGATTTTGATTGTTTGCTTTGGTCATGAAAAAATATAATATCCGAAAGTAACGATTTTTCAACATGTAAAAAATGATTAACTAACTAAACTGTGGCCTGTCTTGTGCTGGTCATTTCTGGCAGTTGCTGGAGGTGGTTAAGAGCTTAAGAAGGACGCCATGGTGACTGAAATCATGATCTGATCTTGAAGAACCGAGAACTGCACAGAATCCTGACAGTTGTAGCATTATTAAATATAACAAATTTTGTGAGACGAGCGGATTGCTGGGGCCCGGACCTCCCCTTTTCATCAGAAAATTCCAATACTTTTCTTTAATGCAGTATTGTACTAAGGCGTTTTTATATAATAGCATTTAATTATATTGACTTCAGAATATATCCTAATATCAAGTGCACTTGGCTTCAAAATGGCCTCAAAATGCCCATGATATTGGGCAGATTTAAAAACAAATGTGGGGGGCGGGGGAGCTTCTCAAACCTCCAACTGGGTGGGCTCGCTGTGCTCGCCATGTTCCCCCAATCACAACTTTTTGGACCCCGCCTTTTGATATTCCTGAATCCGCTCCTGCAAGAGGTACCGGTATGGCCAGCACAAGACCAGAACCAGACAATGTGATGTAGCCGTGGCCAGAATTAGGCTAGGATACAGACACATCTGGCAAGTTGGTGGCGCTGTACCCAACACTCAGCATGTAAACTTTGTGATAAACCTTGAATACGCTTGAACATTATATTATTGAATGTGACATTGTCAAAGACTTCAGACCACCTGGCTTATTGTACCATGAACTACGTAATTTCTGCATTCAATCAGGGGCGCTTGGGGACATTCTTGCGGTCTGTCCCAAATTTGCGAGTCCACACTGATTAGTCCTCAAATAGAATATGATTTTTAC
>NW_024753828.1:2666910-2779410 GCF_018991925.1 Homarus americanus | reverse complement strand
TCGGTGTCTACATTGGAACGAAAGCCTATGTTAGTTGGGAGTTAATGATGTAAACTCAAGGTATGTGGGTCGAAATCTGTACTGTATTTCTATATACAGTAATCTGATCATAAGTTAGCAGGTTGAAAGTACTGTAGTCTCTAGTTTGGAGTTACAGAATATTGAATCCTTCCGAGATTAGAAATTGGTGTGTTTCATGTTTCCTCGCTGAAAGTTTATTTTAGTTAAACTGCAGGTTTATGATATCATGTAGTAAATCCTTCTTTTTTATTTATTAGTTGTAAAAATTTAAATTTTGAGTAGTGTACAATTGAAGCTATGCATCATTTGATGCAAAACTTCTCAAGGTTAGAGGAATTGTTACCATTGTGATTCACACCACAATGAGATTCAAACATGTAGTGATGAAGAATATTTTATCCACTGCCTTCTAAAATCAGAAAATATGTATCATGTTTATTTATTAATGTTCTGAAGAGCTGAGAACTGATGCATTTATAGTTACTCCACAGAAAGAGGTGCAATGTAGTGATGGTTGATGGTATCGAGTTTATTAGACGTGATGCAATGCAGTGCTGAGCATTACCATTATCATTTATTCAGCATGATTCCTATATCCTCTTTGCTACTTGTTATCTTACAAACTGATCAGGTAAATTAGTTCTTGTTATTGATTCATTCATTTATTGCTCATCTTTACAATGTAGAGAGGAGTGATCCTGGCATTTGCATTTGCTTCCACTCCTGTATCCACACACTGATTTGTTTTATTTCTGGATGAGCTATTTAATCACACATTACCTCTTTTTTTTTACTTATGTAATTTAATTATTCTTTTTTACTGGTGTGTGGCTAAGAAGTCAAAGAATGTATAATTTTTTCATCTCCAGAAATTCTCTATCGTACCTATCTTTATATTAGACTTATTAAGGTACACTATGAATCTCTTACAGCATTAAGCAAGGATTCCTATTTAATTTTTTAGACAAGTTATTGTGGTCCCATGGTGGGTGCTTAGCTTCTATTAGTCATTTTTGTAGTATTTTGAGGTTTGTCATTTTGAATTATTTGATGTTTTGGGCAGTTACATATTTACTGCAATTTAAAATATTGTGCATAGATATGCATTTGTGATGAAAAAGGTACTGTATTGGGATTTATACATTATGGTTGCTACATGATTTATACAAGTATTTAGTAAATGTACTATATTTCATCAGAACACATTACTGATGCTGTATACAGTTGGTCCTCACATTACGCGGTTAATGTAACCCGGAGGGTCCCGCGGAAAGTGAGGAACGCATAAAGTGAACAACATAACATATGGGATTAATTGAAATGGAGTCCAGGCCGATCCCCAAACTCCACTTTTTGACGACACACAACTATGTTGTAGTAAAAATTTTATCTAACTTTATGATGGTATGAAAAAACAAGTAATATAGAAGAGGTTAGGTTAGGAAAGATAAAGGTTAACATAGGAAAAATAAAGGTTAGGTTAGAAAACTAAAAATTTTGTGTAACACTTACGGTAGTAGAAGAGATGGGTCGGCATACGGGGATGGAGGCTGGTTCCGAGGCAGAGGGCAGATTACTGGCCCTCAGGTGAATCACCATTACTAGGTGAATCATCATCACTGTCACTTACAGTTGTCAGGGCTTCCCTGACAAATCCCTCAAAGTCAACTTCACTGTCACTATCACTGGCTTGGGCTGGCTGTGGTGGGTTGCGTCTTTCCTCCCTCCCTCCCTCCCCCGGGTGGACACGTCATAATACTTTAAGCCAATTACAGCTAGCAGCAGAGGAGGGTAGGGATGCATGGCCAATCACAGGTCTGATACGTCATATGACGTCAGTGATAACGCAACAAAGACACACACTGCGCAACCTTACCGCGCCGCTTGCCCAAGCAGAGGGAGGAGGAGGGAGAGGCAGGCAGGCGGGTGGCGCGTGGGGAAAATCTAAAAATAGCGTCGCGCCGGACACTCTCCGCGTAATGGCGTTCGCGACCGCGGAATGTGAGAATGTTAGGTTCTGGCAAGGCACCGCGTTAACGGTGAAACGCGGAATGCGGGACCGCTTAATGTGAGGACCAACTGTACTGTAAGATGATGACTGAAGTTACTGGACTGCAACATCAGTATACCGGGTATGTGATCTGACCATGAAGGAATTTGCCTTTTGTTCATTAGAAATTAACCTTGATTTGTGTAGTGAGTAAATAAATGATGCTCTTTAATTATTTTATTTATAGAGCAACACGATGAGTATAAATGTGCCATGATTTGATTAAGACACCACAGATATGAAGTGGAATGATGAAATAGACTGTTTTTCTATCCAGTACAGTATGTACTGCATATTTTGATGTTATCTAGTTCCTTTCTTTTAAATAGCTAAATTTAATCTAAGAGTAAATTATGCATTTAAAAGCATTTTTGAAAGACTGATTTTCTGTCATGATAGAAATCAAAAGCTGTTGATTTTTCATTAAATCTAAATAAATCTGATTTAACACTTCTAGACAGTAAAATAATATCAGAATATGGTTGCATATTTTCTTTGTGTAGCATATTTAAGTTTGTTTTATTACAAGGAGTTACTCTATACATTGCTCAAGCATATTCTTTATTATAATTATAGAATACAAAAGTCTTTCAGTAATATTCGTACAATACCAATACATAGATTTTAGACACCAAGGTAGTCAGTGATGCCCCATGGCGACTCTTGAATAATTAAAGGTAATGGTTTCATGATAGTGACAGAACACTACCTTATAAAATGGGCCAGCATTTGTGTCTTATTGATATTAACACTCATAGTCTATTGGAGACTGTGTGATCATTCTGCATTTATATATATTAAAGTTATGTAGATTGTCAGTGACATATTAAACAATGCTCAGCTGAAGTATATACAGTATTCTACTTTGTTTGAATTATATGAGGCTTTGTGAGTAGCAAGGGCAAGCTGACCAAATGTGGGAAAATCTGTTTTCTATGGTTCCTGGTAACTCAAACCATGCTCTTTCATGTGCAACCCAGGATTCCTGCCCTTTTCTCCTGTCAAATTAAGTTGAAAGACATTAAGGATCTGATGATGTACAAACCAACCGAATACAAGCAGGTTTATGTGGACCTGATCACTCAACAGGAGGCACAAAATGCTGCAGCAGTTATCAACAATGAGGTTTCACCAAACGACAACATGCTGGATTATTAATCTTCCCCCACTTTTCTGGCAAGCAAAATGTCATGACTGGTTATGATGAGTGTGGCTATTTTCATTATTACCTATTCTGACTTGTGTTTTTTATGTCATCTTGATTAAAGTCCAGCAAATTGTAAATCCATCTCATAAAATATTGTATTATTTTGTATTACTATTGTACAGGTAGTTTTTACCATTAGCTGTCAGGGATATTATGGAATGTTATACATTTTTCACAGACATATTCATGATGTATTGCCCCAAACCTACAAAATAAGAAAAATTAAGAAATTTTATAAAAATTTGCATGAGTTATAGACCAAAATAAGAAAAAAAATCAAATGCATTTTTCTCAAAACGTTTTCTTCAGCTTGCCCATGCTACTCACAACGCTTCATATTATCTCACAGGAATGTTCAAAGAGTATTATGAGATTATTAAGTATTTTGAATAATGTATTAACATTTAACTCTGTTTATTACCTGCCTTGTATTTATTTGTCAAGTATGACCATTTAAGGTGTAATGGGGAAAAAATAAGGAAATATTTGTTCCAGTTCCAGCATTTGTCGAAGGATTATTATAGTTTCTTTGTGGAGCATTTAAGAACACATTGTGGTATGACTTAGGTTAAATTGTCCCATAACCAATATTACTGATTTGTTATTCTAATGCCATCGTATCCTATATCCTGTTCAGATAGCAAATGGAGCAGTTTGTAAAGCCTCAACATTAAGGATGATGGGTAAATCTTCCACATAACTTTGATATCTAACAATGTAGTGCATATTCTTTGCCTTCATATTCATGGGTATTATACCAATCAATATGCTTTATCATGCAGATTGGTGCTTCTTTAATAAATATATTTTGTAGTTTAAAGTATTAGCTGCTGTTACTATTGTATAGCTGTATATCCTAAATTATATATTTTTGTTTAGTACTGTACTGGTAATTACACTTGGTGGCTTAAGGATCATAGTCAATTTTGTAACATCATTATATATTTGTATGTCAGGCATATCAATAATAAATCATAAGTGGACTTGAGGTAACAACCATTTTTACACAATAGAAACATTTTAAATTTAAGGAAGAATCAAAATAGGTTATCGACCAATAAATACCTCCAGTATTTGCTCATTGAATTACTGTACTGATATTTGAGATACCTTGAGTACTACAGTAGTAGTTAAAGAATGCTCTTCTTTAAAACAGATGTGATCTCAATAAAGAAAGAAGTTTGACAAATCCTCCAACCTGGTAATTTTGTTTGTATACAACATAATTATATATACTTGATAAAATGTAGATATTGTGATATTCTTGCTAATGGGATGGGTGCCAAAATGTGAAAGAAAATATATCTTTGCATACATGAAAAAATTGTGGTTGACTGTACAATAAGCCGTTCTGTCACTCTACTCACCCATGGTATAATGTATTGCAATGAAAAAAATAAAGATTGTGTTTACATTGCTTTTAAATAACTTCTTACCTGGAGATGGATTTAAAGGGGGTGCATATGCAGCACGGCTGTCAAGTGGATAAAGCATTCGCCTCCTGTTCTGGGGGTTGGTGGTTCAATTTCTTGGTGCTCCCAGTTTCACCCAGCTGTAAATGGATACCTAACTTTACAACTTGGGAACAGTGGCATAATTAGGGGTCTAATAATGGGGAGGGCACCAAGATGGGCAAAGCTGATTATGGGGGACCTAGAGGGAGCACAGCTGGTTGCGGGGGACACCTAGAAGAGCACAGTTGATCATGGGGGGGAACTAGGCCTGGAACTTCAGTTGAAAGCTGGTGTATTGACAGTATTGTTTGCAAATAGAAGTACAGTACTGTAGTGAACAGTCTGAACCAGAAATTAATACAACTCTATTTTGTGCTCAGGGCTGTAACCGGGGTAATTTTTTTACCGAGATCCAAAATTACAAGTCGCCAATATCGAGTAAATAAATAAAAATTTATGGCGAACGAAGCTAGTCCATTTAATGGGCGCGTAATTGGCAAAAGAAAAGTAATTAAATATTTTGAGATGTTATTTGGACAAGTAATTATACAGATACCAATTTGTGGACAACAGATCCTTAATCAGCATGTTCAGGAGTACAGGTATATCTTGAAAACCGATATCCCAATAACCGCCGATTACATATAGGGGAAAATACCCTGCAAGTTTCCTTGATGCCCTGGAGATTCGACGATTGGGAGAGGAGCGGTAGAACTGTTTTGAATTTGGCTCGAGGTGGCATGGTGCGAATTCTTGCCATGAGAGAGCTCTACGCGCTACCCCTGACTCATTTCCATGTCTTTGCTCTTGTTTACACTTGCCAGGAGTCTCTGACTTTGTGTGTTTTCTCATGATCAGAAGGATAATCAGCAACAGGTTAATTAGCATCAGGGCAGGGCCACATCAAGACAATCTAGGGCCCCGGTCACTTTATCGAGAGGGGCCCCCCTTAAACCCATACCCCTACTTTTTTAAGGAAAAAGAAAGACATTGTAAATTTCAAATAAAGGAAGTTTATTTAATGATTTTTTTTGTGAATTCAACTTATAAAATAATAAACTATAAGACAATTTCAAGTGTTTTCTCTGAGTTTTAAGATGCTTACATTTACTACCAGCAGTCGTACTTAGATTAATCAGAAACAAATTTACCTTTCAATAAAATAAAATCTGAAAAAAATTGTGGTACTGTAATCAGAATGTCTGATTTTAATTTATTTATTGGAAGAAACAACTGTATCTAGATGAAGTACTTTATAGATGTATTTAACTAAAAGTTAGCCTTTTGAGCTTTCATAGCAGCAAACTGGGAAGCCACCTCTTCAAAGTCAATCACACGTGTTAGATCGCTTTCGATGGACATGATGGCAAGGCATTTCAGCTTATCTTGGCTCATTGTAGCTCGCCTTTCACTTTTCACCAGTTTCATTTTTGAGAAGCTGCGTTCTGCTTCACACACTGTGACATGCAATGACAGAAATATTCTCAAAGCTATGCTAACATTAGGAAAAGTTACTTCCAAATTCTGATGTTATATGAACTTGAGCATCGACAGTGGTGAATCCATTTTATCTTTCAATCTGATCATAAAATTATAAAAATGTTCAAATTCATCAGCACAATCGGAATCAAAATCATCTCTGCATTTTGATGTGAGATGGATTACTCTAGCTGTCAAATGCTCTTTGTTTTGATCTGAGAAACATTTTAGAAATGCAAAATCATCTGCTAGTCCTCTAAAGCTTCTTTACAGTGTGCAAGACAAGTCCGCAGTTAAACTGTGATTAGAGTGAAAGTTTGCATTCTGAACATCCGACCTGGGGATTCTGTGAATTCTTCATCTGGTGATTTACTTTCATCAAAATATCTCTTTCGTTTTCTCTGACGTTTTTCTTCATATTGATAATGTTGGTTTATGCATGGCATGGTGTTCTTTGCATCATCTTCAATCTTGTCAAATTTTTCACACAGTTTCTCAGTGAACTCCTCTAAAGACTCGAGCAATGATGTGGCTGTCAGCAAATCCACACCTTCCTTTTGCAGAGTTCGGCTCACTTTATTAAACTGAATAAGTATTCTATCCCACGTTTTTGCCATGAAACCTGTTTCAAGCTATCCTAGGCCAGCAATTAATCCATTTGCCTCTGACCTCATAGATTCAGGTTCATCATAATTATCCACAAAGGTTTTCATATAGGCTTTTGTAGTTCAGGCACAATGCTTTTGTAGCCTCAGCATGACAAGACCATCTTGTAGTTGACAAGCGTTTTAAAGTTAAAATCTTGTTGTTTTCATTTGGAGTGAAACCCTTTGTCAAGATACCCCAACGATGTGTTGATCCTGCGCAGAAAGAATAAAGTTTGTTCAGCAAACCAAAAAATATTATGACTTCCAAACAACTAACACTATGTACTCCTACCAGGTTCAGTGAATGGGGAGCACACGGTACAGTCTCGTTCAAGATTCTTCGAACACTGCTGGAGACAGCTGGAAACTCAAGGCCGTTTGTTTACTATAGTACGTAGTAAAAATTTTGAATAAATGTAAAAGTGATCGGCGATTGGTTACCTAGTTCCCCGTTGCTTAATTTAATGGTAGGGCTTTGTTGTTTCGTATTATATTATACTACATAATGGTCAGCATCCTCGCCTCGCAAGCGAGCGGACCCGAGTTCGATCCTCGGGCAGGGTGAAACTATGGGCAAGTTTCTTTATGCCATTTGCCTCTGTCTACCCAGCAGTAATTGGGAACCTGGATGCTTATCGATTTGCGGATCGTATTCCGGGGTAATGGTTAGCCAGTGCAGTTGGCGAGTTGTCCAGTCTTCTCGGACTATTCCTTGACACTGGGTCATGCAGCTCGTTAAATTAGGGTGTGGTTGTTGTGTTGGCGACAGCTTCTACACCTTAACAAATTCACTACTAGGAGGCCCTTGGTCTGGCCATCCTTGATTTTGAGGGGCTTCCATTATTATTACAACAGTGAACCCTTGCTTTACACGGTCAATTGAACCCACGGCGGCCTGCGTAAAGCGAGAAACGCGTAAAGTGATCAACATAACATATGGGATTAATTGAAATAGAGACCGGGCCGACCCCCAAGCTCCACTTTTTCCCGACACAATACGTACTTTTTAGTAAAAATAACATCTTAACTTTATGATGGTATACACACACACATAATATAGAAGAGAACAATCAATAAGAGAATAATATATTGTAGGTTAGGTGAGGTTAGAAAAAAACAAGGTTAGGTTTAACACTTACGTTAGTAGAAGAGAGGGGTCGGCGTATGGGAATGGAGGCTGGTTCTGAGGCAGAGGGCAGGCTACTGGCCCTCAGGTGAGTCATCATCACTGTCATCCACACTTATTAGTGCCTCCCTGACAAATCCCTCAAAGTCACCATCACTGTCTCTGTCTCTGTCACTATCACTGGCTTGGGCTGGCTGTGGTGGGTTGCGGGCGAAGAACTAGGTAATGCTTTGTTGACAGCTGGTGTTGATGTTGTCGTGATACACCTTGATGTAGGGCTCCATAGTCTGCAACAGCTGGGTAGTGAAGACTTCATACCGGTTATCGTCAGGGTCGTCGGAAAGGAGGAGCTTGAGTTTCTCAACACACTCGATGGCACCCCTTACATTACTATGTGATAACTTGCGTTCTTCTTGGGATGACGCACCACCTGCCTCTTCACTGACGTCATCATCATCTAACATCTTGTCGGCAGTCACATCAGGATCCCTTATCACCTTCAGGATGTCGTCGTTGGTGGTCTCGGAGAAGCCTGCAGCTGTAACACTCTGCGCAGCTTCTCTAGCAAGGTCCACTTCTACTGCAACAGTCTGAACCTCACCCGTCACAGATTGACTCTGCATCCCACCTGGAATACCTTGCAATACATGCCTCCATGCGTGACGAACCGTTGCTACAGACAGCTGATCCCATGCCTCCACCAAGAAGTCCACAGCTTTCTTGACGTTGAATTTTCTCCAAAATTGTTTCACAAGAAGTTGTTCCTCGTCGTCTTCGCTCTTGCTATCGGTGTCACCCAGGTTACGCAACTCATCCTTGGTGTTGGTATAGTCGTTCAGGAGCTTAAACTTCTTTGCAGAGAATGCAGCTTTCACATTACAGATCAATTCTTGGTCCATGGGCTGTATTAATAACGTAGTGCTGGGAGGAAGGAAGACCACTTTTACGTTGGGGTGACGATCCAACAGTCGGGGCGAGTGTCCTGGTGCGTTGTCAAGCAGCAACAAAATCTTAAATGGAACATTCTGTTGCTCACAGAATTTCTTCACGTTGGGAACGAAACAGTCATCAAACCAGGAGAGGGACAGAGTAGAGAACATCCACGCCTTACGTGCGGTCAGCCAGTGGACATTTAGCTTGGTCATGTCCATGCTCTTGCAGGCGTGTGGCTTGCGTGCTGTGTGGATCATCGATAACTTGAGCTTACTGGTACCGGAGGCATTGGTGGTAAACAGGATGGTGATGCGCTCCTTCTGCAATTTCCGGCTCCGACACTTGCTGGCATTCTTCACAACGAAGGTCTTGGAAGGTAGCTTTTTCCAAAAAAGACCAGATTCGTCCATGTTAAACACCTGGTCGTCGGTGTACTGTCCTTCCTCCATAATCTCACGTAAAAACAGAGGAAAATCCCTAGCCACAACACGGTCAGCATTAGCTTCTTCACCACCAATGTTAATGTTGGTGATCCTTGTTCCTCTTCTTAAACCTCTGCAACCACCCAGAGGAAGCATTGAAGGGTTTGGGCTCTGCAAGTCCCATCTTACGTGACACTGCAGCATACAGTTCACGTGCGTACTCCTTAACTGAGCGCATGTCCACCGCCATGTTCCATCGCGCCTGACGAATCAAGTAGCTCACAAGTAATTTCTCCGTCTTGAGAAGCACCTGGTTGTGGCAATACTTGATCATAGAAGCACCTTTATCTTGGCTGCATCCTTCTTAATCGTCCGGATCGTAGATTCGTTAACACCATGCTGGCGTGCGAGATCAACCTGTCTTGTTCCTTTCTCCAACTCTTGGATGGTCTTGTATTTAATTTCGTAGCTTAGGGAACGTCGTATCTTCTTTGGCTTAGGGCGGCTGGGTCCAGGTAATGCAAGGTTTCTTTGTGGTGGTGGTGGTGGTGGTGGTGGTCCGGTGGAAGCCATTCTTATGGAACAATAGATACCGATATACACGATGTAGCCTGAAGGGGTGTAACTGGCGCGGGTCGGTCAAGGGGCTTGAACGCTCCCGCGGCGGGGCACGTCATAGTACATTAAACCAATCACAGCTAGTGGGGGAGGGAGGTAAGGATGCTTGGCCCAATCACAGTCCGATATGTCATATGACGTCACCGATAACGCAACAAAGACATACACTGCGCAACCTACTCGCGCCGCTTACCAACATGGCGGGAGGTTTGAATCCATAAATGGCGCGGCGCGAGATGACCGCCAGCCGCTCTCCGCGTAAAAGAGTACACGCACACCGTTAAGTGAGCATTCCGTGTTCGGCAGGGTACTGCGTAAACGTGGAAACATGCAAAAAAAAAAACCCGTAAAGCGGGGTAATACTGTAGAGTAAACAAACGGCCTTGAGTTGCCAGTTGTCTCCAGTAGTGTTCGAAGAATCTTGAACGAGACTGTACATAATCAATGAAATTAATTACATCTTTGATTTTCTTTGGAGACCTTCATATTTCCCAGACATATTGGCATCATTATCGTACGATTGTCCATGACAATTTTGAATATCTGTGTCCAATTCATTCAATGTGTCCAGGACCTTATCACACATATTTTCTCCTGTGTGACTACTGATGGGAAGGTAAAGCAAAAAACGACCACTGTTTCACCAGACGAAAAAACATACCAAATAGTGAATGCAAGTTGGCCAGTTCTTGAAGTATCGGGTGTAGAATCTAAACATAAGGAGTAGTAATTTGCACCCTGAATCTCTTTGCAAACAGTTGACAAAACCTTTTTTCCCATTACCAAAATGATTTCATCACAAATGGTGGAGTTCAAGTAACTTGGATTTCCTTTGCTTTTATTTCCAAACCGTGAAATGTTCATGAGCCAGAAAAGGATCATGCTTGCTTATTAGTTCAAGAATACCTAGGAAGCTACTGTGGGGTTCAGGTTGTTTGGTTCACACTCAGGATGGGGTGGAGAAAGGAAACTCACAATGTGCTCTCTATATACATGTTGTATTGGATGTACAATGCATCTTGGTGCTGGGAAGGCAGCATGGTTACAAGCGTGATGTAGAGAGAGCTGGTTGGTGAGGATGCTCAGAGGAGGACCAGCCTGTGGGTCGCCATGCTCGCCGGCGGGAGCGAGGACCGCCAGGCAGGCGGAGGAGGAGCGAGGGCTGCCAGGCAGTGGCGGAGGAGGTGTTGCTGGCTGCGGCTGTAGGTAGAAAGAGGCAGGTCACCACGATGTCAGGTCTTAAATAGCAGGGGTTGGCGTGGCTTAGTAGTTGACCCCCGCTCCGTGATGTATGGCGGCGCTGGTTGACCTAGACCACGAGGCATACACTGGGGAATTGGTGGGGTCGGCTACTCAGCGACAAACAGCGTTTGTAGGGGAGAAATCCACTACAATACTCCCCCTTCCCTCCAGGCGGTGTAGGAGACTTGTTGTCTGCAGGGTTGCTTAGCACATGTGAGGCAGAACGGGCGGTGCATGCCTCATGTGAGACAACGGCGATGGCGTGGATGAGCCGGTCGCTGGATACAACTGTCTATATACACACTATCTGTGGGAGAAGAGAGGGAGAAAAAGGGTGTGTGGAGGCGATGAATGTTGTGCTTCCCTCACGGCAGGTACAGAGTCGTCAGATTCGCCTGCTGGGGTGTGTGGGCCTGGGTCAGGAGCAGGGGCTGCGTCAGCGGAAGCGGATGAGGGCTCGTGACAGCAGCTGGGTCCACGACAGCAGCAGGGTGCAGGACATTAGCAGGGTGTAACTGAGGGAGAAAAGAGGGGTGTGTGGGTCCGCACTCAGGAACAGAGGCCGCGTCAGGGGCGGCAGGGGTTACTGCTGGGCCGGGGTCGGCGTCTGAGGCAGGACGGGTGTGCTGGGGTCGGTAGGGCGTGGTGCTTGGGGCAGGAAGAGGAGCTGGTGTCTTCTTAGAGTAGCAGAGCTGCTCTAGGGTGTCTGACCTGCGGTGTAGAGACAGTAGTTGTAGAGCCGATGAGAGCTGCTTCTGTGTGGATAAGCCAGTCTTCCATGCTGCTTGAAGACTGGGAGCGTGATCAGTTTCTCCTCCATCATGTGTGAGTGCGAATCTTCGGGAGTCACCATTTGTGGGGTTCAGGATGTTTGGTTCACACTCAGAATGGGGTGGAGAAAGGAAACTCACAATGTGCTCTCTATATACATGTTGTATTGGATGTACAATGCAGCTTGGTGCTGGGAAGGCAGCATGGTTACAAGCGTATATATGGGGTAAATTTTTCTTGTAGCTCCGTTCACTTGTAGCAAGTTAAAAATATATTTTTCTAGTGTATTTGTGTGTGCTGAGACCGAATATGACCTTCCTTTTTGGCGGAAATTAGCCTTTTTTTTTGCGATTTTTTTTCGTTTGACGTTTTCCGAGAAAAAAAGTGCCTAAACGACTACCAAATACACAATAAAACACAAGAACACCATGCGATCGAAAAAATGCTATAGTTTCTACGTTTTTTTTTCCAAAAACTCGCAATCAGCTCCATATACAGTACTTTAAGTGACATCCATCGCAGACTTCCATGGTCGGAACTGAACTTGAATTTCAAAATATGAGAGCCCCAAAATAAAACTCGATTTTGATTGGGCCAAATATACTCTGAATTAGCAAAAACGCTTTTGATTGGCCGCGTGACGTGTACGGGTACGCATGCGCGTCATGATTTATGAAGGAGACGCGAGAGACACGCAGTGTTAGGTGAGAGGCAGACGATAATGGCGGGAAATAATGGAAGAAAATAGAAATTTATTTGGAAAAGCTATCTCCATTATTATACATTTCCGCCGGTAATGTAAAAGATGAAAATTATCTTATAATTAGACGTCTTATTCGAATATGATAATAGATTAGTGGTAGGAATGAACGGAGCTACAAGAAAATAATACCAACTTATCTTCTGGGACAGAAAGTATAGATCGAACTGTTTTCTCTTGAGAGTTTCATCATATGATGTTTGCAACTTGAAGCCAGTTCTCACCTTCTAGTAGTTCAGTGGCTGCAGTAGACATGCACACATGTAATATAATCTTTGCTGTTTTATCAAGCATCCTATCAACTGAGTGGGATTTTTAAATCCATCCTTGATAACTAGTTGCAGCATACTGTGTGTGCCAAACAAGGAATATGTTGAACAGGGAGACCTGAATAAACCCCTAGTCACTTGTGTTGACATGAATGACATCTAAATACTCACTGTTAGTATCATCATTATCACTAAAATCAGAAGGACCACCTCTTTAAAGCCTGGAAGTGAAAAAACAGCAATCATGTTGCTAGTATCACAGTATCTGTCACAAATGTAAGCTAGCCCAAAGCATGCAATAGTTTCTTCATATTCCTGTACTATTCTCTCAGCAGTGTGGTGCCCTTGAAAATATTTGCAGGCCAGGAGCTGCATACTCAAAAGCATTTACAGGACTGTATCTGTTTGTTTACCCCATAACTGGAGTTACAGTCAGTATAGGCCTACTCAAAACAATTATTTGTCAGTGGACTCCGTAAGCGAGGCCGTAACTTACAGGATCTCCTTAACTGATGTAACAGGCTCAACCCGAATATAGTAAGTACGCTATTTCCCGATTGCATAATAAAAGATAATAATATATGTTGTAATAAAATTTGTTAGAATTGTTTTATCATAGAAAAGAAAATGTTTTGTACTGTACATCAACATACTAAAATACAATACAGTATTACAGTTTGTCTTTTTATTTTTTTTTTTTACGAGAAGAAGAGGCTCAGTGTTTATATTTGTCGCAGAATGGAAGAGACGCATCTTTTGTCTTCCTACAACTTTTCAAGTAATTTTTACCAAAATAGGAGGTTTGTATTGTCCACATTTATGGTACAAATATTTTTTATGACTGAGTAAACTTGCAGATAGACCTTATTAATGTGGTTTAGCCATAGATATCTGTCAGTAATGAAAGCCAAATAAAAAAAACAAAAAAGTCAACCACTCTACTGCGGCCTTGGGCAGACTGACCATATCGGACATGTTGACGGTGTTGACAACTTGACTAATAGTGTCGTACACTGTGTACACTGCGGCTTATCAGCAGTGTTGACAACGGCAACTACATATAATAAAAATGCGTTAAAGGTTATTATGGCCTTCAGTTCCCGCTGTTTTAAGTATACCTAAGGTAATTTACATAATTCTTTTTAGTCAGTCAACAAAAAGGAGGACAAATTAACGTCTGGTTCGAGGTAGCGTCTGATGGAGGACAGAGTGTTCAAAAGCCGGACTGTCCGTCCTAAAGTCGGACGTCTGGCCACCCTACATGAAAGGCTGAGAATTAAACTGGAAGGGTATGGCATTCGGGAAAGTGTCCTAGCGTGGATTAGAGACTTTCTGCCTGATTGCAAGCAGTGTGCGGTGATTAGTGGTACAAAATTGTCATGTGTACCTGTGACAAGCGGGGTACCACAAGGCAGTGTATTGGGCCTGTTGTTGTTTTGTTTGTATCATAAATGGCATGCCAGAAGCTATAAACTCTGCCTTACCAATGTTTACGGATGATGCCAAGCTATTTGGGGAAATTAAGAACCAAACAAACTGCGTAGAGATGCAGAAAGATCTCTGTGAGCTTCAAGTGTGGTCGAAGAAATTGCTGCTAAGATTCAATGTCACGAAGAGTGAGAGGATGTACCTGGGTCGTAGTAATGGTAATGAGGCGTATCATATGTCCCAACGGGACGAAGAAACTGTATTAATAGAGACTGAATGCAAAAAGGACCTGAGTGTATATGTTGACAATGAACTAAACTTCTCGTGCCATTGTGAGGAGAAGATGAATCAAGTAACTAAACTATTAGGTCTTGTAAGAACGATCTTCAAGAGTGAGGTGCTTCCCTATCGAGAGTGCTGTCACCCCGTATGGTCCCCGAGTTATACTAGGGACTGTCGGTTGATTGAAAATGTCCAAAGGACGGGGTGACTACTCCAGACGGGGAAGCACCTCACTCTTGAAGATTGATTTGAGGGACAGACCATCTACTAGATATCTGAACAACCTTCTTATAAGACCTACTAAGTGATATCTATGTTAGCTGGAACAATTGGTGAAGAGCACTTCCGGGAATGAGAGATTTCCAGGTAACGAAACGACTCAAAGCCAGAAAAAATCCCTCATCCCGGAATTTTCCAGGAAATGGAAAAATGTTCTCTGAAGTTCCAGAAATTGCCCATTACATCATCTCTTGAACCTAGAAAAATATCCTCCATCCCTGGAATTTTCCAGGTGGCGGAAAATTTTTCTCAGAATTTCCGAAAAATGTACCTGATTTTCGTCTCTCAAACCTGGAAAAAAAATCCCCCATCCCCGGAACTTTCTGGGTATTAGGGAAAATTTCTCAGAATTTTTCGGAAAATGTGCCCCTCCGAAAATAATTCTCAAAGCCGGAACTTTCCGGAAAATTTCAACTTTGGGAACGATTTCCCAAGAAAATTTCATTTCCGGTGTAAAGGCTGTAACGAGCGGGATGACTGTCCGCCGCTCGATTGCTTGTTCGCGGCCCCACTGGGGGAGTAGACGGAGGTGAGAAGGTCGCTGCTGCCTTGTCACACACCAGACACTATCCAGCCAGCACCACAGCAGCACTTTCCCCGCTGTTCGATTCCAACTCTTGTCGTGTACTCATCTGAGGCTCCTCGGGCTCATGGGCTGATTCCCCAGTCCTTCACTATTCGGCTGTCAACTCCGGTCACCTGCTCCAGCTACTACCGCGGCTGCCACGTGATCGCCACTTCCTCCACGTCCAATCCACCGTCCGTGCCCTGGCGTCTCTCCTGTGTGGCCAGACATCGCCCACCAACGCCGGCGCCAAGTGAGGAAACTGCCCTGGACCTTCCCCCTGAGAGCGGATCACCCGTTACCAGAACATTCCACCGCGCTGGTTAAGAGGAAGATTCATCTACAGCCGTAGGGAATACCTGTACTTTGTTGTATTAATTGTTTTGTTTCAAGTAATTGTTTGGCTCCAGTGCTGTTTCTTTATTATTTGTGTGAGTGGTGTCAGAGTTAAATTATTGTGATTATTTTCGTAGTAAAGAGATGTCAATCTCTAATGGTTGTTTGTTACCCCTTGGAAACCCATGGTTCTTGACTTTCCTTTTTATAAGATCCTCATTAGGCTGGCAAGGGATTTATATCCCAAAGGCCAGGCCTTTACATCCAGCTATCTGAGAGTTCCGGGTTTGAGGGATTCGGGTTGGCTAACCGAGATACTACTGTACTGTATAGTATTTCCACGCTAACCTGGCCCGTAAGCCCCGCCCCTCGTCTATAGCTACAAATAGTTTTATGGTTTCCCTGAGCATTTTACCTCCCCCTGTTCTGTGCTGTACGTACTTATATCGACCTTTTATTATAAATATTTAAAATTTTCTCTGATGTGCTAATGCCTTGAAATGATTTGCATTTTGATAAACCATATATTTAACATTATTTTAGATAATAACAGGTCTGCTTACCAATTGTGAACACATTTAGTTTGAATTTTCTATGAACCAATCAGCTATTAGTAAAGAAGAGGGGCGGGGCCTATGGGCCAGGTTAGTGTGAAAAGGGTATAGTTTAGTTGATTGATTCACCTTCTTCTCACAATGTTCCGAGAGCTTCAGTTCGTTGTCAACATACACACCCAGGTCCTTTTCACATTCAGTCTTTATTAGTGCAGTTTCTTCGTCCTGTTGGGGCAGTGATATACCTCCTCACTGTTGATACGACCTAAGTGCATCTACACCAAGTTACACTTCATAACTTCATAAATGTATATAGACTGTTAATTTCGCGGAATTAAGACTCTCGACACCGAAAGGGCAATAAGACTTTATCACCTTATCTTACTTTATCACTGCTATCTTTGTTTACACATATCACTTGCTCAGTTAAGAAAATCCTTAAAAACACGCAGTTCACTTCTTATTAATTCCTTTTTGAAACGTATTGTACCATCAGCGGTGTAATCCTTAATTAAAATTCCAGACATCGGAGAATTTTGGTCCATACTGCTAGACACAACCTCTTCTTGTCCAGTGTCGCGCTTGGCATTTCGTTTTGGGGGCTCTATAATTTTCTGGTCCTTGCCCGTCTCGCCGGCATTTAACTTTAATATAACGAAGAGTAATGTTCAGATTCCGTAAGTACCGTTAATAGTTAGAGGAAGCCAAGAAAACAACACCTAGAAACATAGGCGGAACGCGGTTAAGAATTTATCCAAATATTTCCTAAAACTCAGTGACTAACACACTGATTAAATCCCGTGACTTGCTGTTGTTGCGGCCTTTGGTGATTATCTCAAAGTTGAGTCAGTACGCATATACCAGCGTCGTGATATCAACGCAGTGAGCAACACACTCAAGTAACAGTTACACCATCTGAAGAAACACTGCACTGCACTACACGATGAAGTAAGTCACTTGTGTTTTTGTGATGTAAACGTCATAGGTGAAGCAACATTGGTTGTGGAAGTTAACATTCACTTTATCATGACTATTAATTAACTGTGTTGGTACTGTATATATTACAGTTGACTGTGTTGGTGTTGTATCCACTATAGTTAACTGTGTTGGTGTTATATCCACTATAGTTAACTGTGTTGGTGTTGTATCCACTATAGTTAACTGTGTTGGTGTTGTATCCACTATAGTTAACTGTGTTGGTGTTGTATCCACTATAGTTAACTGTGTTGGTGTTGTATCCACTATAGTTAACTGTGTTGGTGTTGTATCCACTATAGTTAACTGTGTTGGTGTTGTATCCACTATAGTTAACTGTGTTGGTGTTGTATCCACTATAGTTAACTGTGTTGGTGTTGTATCCACTATAGTTAACTGTTTGGTGTTGTATCCACTATAGTTAACTGTGTTGGTGTTGTATCCACTATACTATAGTTAACTGTTTGGTGTTGTATCCACTATAGTTAACTGTGTTGGTGTTGTATCCACTATAGTTAACTGTGTTGGTGTTGTATCCACTATAGTTAACTGTTTGGTGTTTATTAATATACTGTAGTTAACTGTGTTGGTGTTGTATCCACTATAGTTAACTGTGTTGGTGTTGTATCCACTATAGTTAACTGTGTTGATGTTGTATTAATATACTGTAGTTAACTGTGTTGGTGTTGTATCCACTATAGTTAACTGTTTGGTGTTGTATTAATATACTGTAGTTAACTGTGTTGGTGTTGTATCCACTATAGTTAACTGTGTTGGTGTTATATCCACTATAGCTAACTGTTCTTGATTGTGTTTTCTGATTTATACTGCCAGATTCTGGGGTCACTAAGTCTAAGGGGATAACTTAACTCTATTCTTAATTTCTAAGGGTTGCTGCCACCAGACCCCGTCTGGGCAGTATGTAGCTCGTTAGGTAGCGGGCAGAGTGGACTAGGAATTGGGTTGGGTTTTTCATTGACCAGATCGAAAAGGGAAAGAAGGGTATATTAAGTTCACACCGATGCATACAAGATATTTCCTTTCTAGTACAGTATAGTTTCTGGGTCACTTCCAACACCTCACATAGTTCTGATACATTTATCCTTTTTCCAGATCATTGTTCTCATGTATTTTCATGTGATATCTGCGGAAGTTATGTTGAAGTTATGTTCGCTAAACGTTAACAGACGTAAATAGTATGACCTTCAAACCACGATCTACACTTAGTCCTAAAGTACGCTAGTCCGGATCAACTGGACTTTCCCAATCATCTTATAGATACCTTGAGTTCTTCTTAATGCTATGAATACATACAATTAATATTATATAACCGTACCTGGGTAAAATTCAACAAATGATTCAGAACCATTGAGTAGGTGAGTTATCCTTTATCAATGTTTCCCGTTTTCTGAGATTCTACACGCGCCGTGGATTTGAATGTTATGCAGCGTAATATGAATTAGAGGGGGTTTTTAGGAATGACTATGATGTGCGCAGTACATTGTATCTACTATACTTAACTGTGTTGGTGTTATATCTACTATAGTTAACTGTGTTTGTGTTGTATTTACTTGACTGTTCTTGATTCTGTTGTCTGGGGTTATTCTGAATCCCAGTACTTAAGCTGGTTGACCGTTCCGTAGGTCTACCACCCTCTATGTGAAGAAGTATTTCCTTGTGTTCGTTCTTCGTGATAACTTGGCGAGCTTGTAGTTATGTCCTCTCGTGTTGGTGGTGCGCGACATCACAAAAAAAAATACGTTCAGTTTGTTTTTTATCACTGCTGCTCCCACTTGTTGGGCCGCCTTCAGTGATTGGTCTATCACAACATGTAGATCTCTTTCCCTATCAACAGCATACAGGAAAGTGTTTTTAACTGAATACTATAGTTAACTGTGGTGTTGTATCTACCTTCTACTAGTTAACTGTGGTGTTGTATCTACCTTCTACTAGTAACTGTGGTGTTGTATCTACCTTCTACTAGTTAACTGTGGTGGTGTTATCTACCTTCTACTAGTAACTGTGGTGTTGTATCTACCTTCTACTAGTTAACTGTGGTGGTGTTATCTACCTTCTACTAGTTAACTGTGGTGTTGTATCTACCTTCTACTAGTTAACTGTGGTGTTGTATCTACCTTCTACTAGTTAACTGTGGTGTTGTATCTACCTTCTACTAGTTAACTGTGGTGTTGTATCTACCTTCTACTAGTTAACTGTGGTGTTGTATCTACCTTCTACTAGTTAACTGTGGTGTTGTATCTACCTTCTACTAGTTAACTGTGGTGTTGTATCTACCTTCTACTAGTTAACTGTGGTGTTGTATCTACCTTCTACTAGTTAACTGTGGTGTTGTATCTACCTTCTACTAGTTAACTGTGGTGTTGTATCTACCTTCTACTAGTTAACTGTGGTGTTGTATCTACCTTCTACTAGTTAACTGTGGTGTTGTATCTACCTTCTACTAGTTAACTGTGGTGTTGTATCTACCTTCTACTAGTTAACTGTGGTGTTGTATCTACCTTCTACTTGTTAACTGTGGTGTTAACTGTGGTGTTGTATCTACCTTCTACTAGTTAACTGTGGTGTTGTATCTACCTTCTACTAGTTAACTGTGGTGTTGTATCTACCTTCTACTAGTTAACTGTGGTGTTGTATCTACCTTCTACTTGTTAACTGTGGTGTTGTATCTACCTTCTACTAGTTAACTGTGGTGTTGTATCTACCTTCTACTAGTTAACTGTGGTGTTGTATCTACCTTCTACTAGTTAACTGTGGTGGTGTATCTACCTACTAGTTAACTGTGGTGTTGTATCTACCTTTTACTAGTTAACTGTGGTGGTGAATCTACCTACGAGTTAACTGTGGTGTTGTATCTTATCTACCATCTACTAGTTAAATGTAGTGGTGTTATCTACCTTCTAATAGTTAATTGTGGTGGTGTATACGCCTCCTACTAGTAACTGTGGTGGTGTTTTTCCCTTCTACCCGTTAAATGTGTTGTATCTTATCTACCATCTACTAGTTAACTGTGGTGTACGTCCACTACAGGTACTATCTACTGCCAAGTCGAAATATGTTCATTAATATATTGAACATAAACAGTATACTGTAATTGTATACATATCTAAATGATGATAGGTTGAATGGCATTCCATGTTCCTACAACTAATGCAACGATTGGTGCTTAGAGAGCGCACAATACCAAACTACGATGAATTAATGATAACTTAATATAATAAGGAAATAGCTGACATTTTAGTGAATAACAGTGCAAACGTCATTGCTGCAACATGAAGGGATTTCCTACTTTGCATTTAGCTATAACTAGTGGAACCAAACTTTCAAAACGGGAAATTGAGGAAGGTTTTGTGGCCCACCACACGGGCCTCTTTAACACTGTTAACCTCATCGCGGTGACGTTATAGGAAGCTGGACGGCGTTGAGTCACTCCAATTAGCCACATTCCCCTGTACGTGCAACGAATTGTCTTCATTATCCTGGTACGTATGTATTTTGGAATTACTTCTTTGTTTAGGAATTGTTTGAGTAAAGGTTTTGTTTCCATTTTTTTAGAGTACAAGGTCGTTTGTGAGTGATGACGTAATTCGTAGTGACGCTGTAGGGTACACATAACTGTGGCTCACTCGCTGGAGTGCTAGGCCGCTGGGTGAATGCTCATCTGCCTTATGTGCGTTCTGTTCAACACAACTCACTCTGGCTCCTTCGTATAGTTAAACAGACAAAAGGTCTAAACACACACACATAAATATAAAGTTAATTAAAAGTGTTTATTTCACATACTTAAGCCCCACACATTATGGCATAATAATGACTTAAAACAATTCTTTTTCCAAAAGCAGGATTTTTCTACAAAATTTTCTTTCAGTAAACATATTTCATTTTATCTCCTTAATTGCTCTTTGTAAGCCTACCTTAGTAATCCCTGCATTGACCAGGATCAAATACTTACGATATGGTTGACATCTCCTATCTAGTAATATACACTTGAGTGAAATGATAGTGTAACTTCAGTAATATTAACACCACCAGTGCACCGGCTCCAAGACACACCATCAAGTTCATGGAGTTATCACTGGTATTTTTTTCGTCTCCAGCAAATGAACACCTAATCACCAACGCCCACAGCATTATGCTGTTGACTGTTGTTGATGATCAATATATATATATATATATATATATATATATATATATATATATATATATATATATATATATATATATATATATATATATATATATATATATATATATATATATATATATATATATATATATATATATTATATATACATATATATATATGACTTGTTGATGATCAATATATATATATATATATATATATATATATATATATATATATATATATATATATATATATATATATATATTCGTACGTTTTCTAAAGTGGACTGTTAAGGGCGTTGCCCCGTCAGCCACAAAGTTCTCCTAGTGTGACGTCACATGACGTAACCTTTCTAGTTCGGAGTACATGACATGGAGCCACGCCTCCCACCCCTACCCTCCCGCCTCACCTGATTTTTTTATGGGTGTATATAATGAACATTTATTTTCTTCAGCTTCTACCTCTCGTTCTGTATACCAATTTCTTTCCCAAAATGGTTCTAGATAATACTGAAGACTGTTTTAACAAATTTAACAAGTTCACTGAGCATCTTTGCGATCACAAAATTTTAACTCTTCTCAGACCACTACAGTACATTATATGTGTTGTGACAGTGTGCTCCTCTAGCACCATACCATTAAGGTCCAAGCAACGAAATAATTCGCTGAATCAATCAACTTAAAAATCGTATCAGGTATGGAAGAATGACTGTCACTTGGTTTATGACAAAAGCAGGCCAAGGTTTAAATATTACAAGGTCGAAGTTCTTGGGCCATTGTGAGAAGGTGAATCAAGCAATTAAACTAGTAGGTCTTATAGGAAGGGTGTTCAAATATCTAGACGGTCCGTCCCTCGTAGCGATCTTCAAGAGTGAGGTGCTTCCCGTCTGGAGCAATCACCCCGTCAGCTGATTGAAAAAGTCCAAGGTTACACTACAGACAGGTAAGGGGTGACCTAATTAAATTATATAAATATCTCAGCGGGCACTACTCGGTCGAGTGTCCATACCTGGAGCTGGCGGACGCTCGCCCCACAAGGGGTCACAGGCTCACAGCTCAAGATTGAAAGAGTCACTAGTCCAGAAAACAGCAAGGGCAAACTTTTTCGGAGTGAGAATTATACTCAATTTCAATTTTTCAATTTCGTTATTTTATTCCTTGATAGAGGAACCGGGATCCTAGTGCTGCCACTAGGTATATATAAATATTATAGAGGTCCTTACTAAAGCCTAAGGAAGGAAGGATATTCCTTCAACACATCATCAATATTATTTACATAATATCTGGCCAGTATGGGGAGGATCATCGTGTCTCCGTCAGGGTGTCGTGGAGTGGTGGTCCAGCAGGCGTCACAGAAGCGTTGTGTGTGGAGACATCTTAGGAGGTAGTGGACAAGGGTTGTTGGGTCTTCTGCATACTGCGTTGCTCGGGGGATGCAGGGATAGCAATCTCCCAAGCAAACTCTTACCCAATGATGATACGGGCAGCAATAACGTCCCTTTTCCGCGACCCTTTCCCATAAACATACGAGAGGTCAGGAAGTTTACGGAGGACATCGTACCAAGTGGGCGGGGAGTCCAGGGGATGGCTGCTTCCCGAGCTTCTCTCTGTTTGCGGCGAATTTGGGTCCTAAGCTGTAAAAGTGTTCGAGGAACAACGTAGTCAGGTGTGGCCTTGTTACAGCCAGTTTTGGCAAGGCCATCTGCTACCTCATTCCCTAAGATACCGACATGACTGGGTATCCATAGGAATGTCACAGGACGGCCTGCATCCTGAAGTGTTGATGTTAACCCTCGTATTCGGAGGATAAGGTCCTTATTCTACCCTGATCCAAATGCGATCCCGTCGAGAGCAGACCTGGAATCGCAGCAGACAAGCGAGGGGCAGAAACTACCGGCTTCTTCCTTAGTGAGAAGGGCAGCAAGGAGGATTATCACTTCAGCCTGAGTGGAGGATGCCCCGTCAGAAAGTCTGAGAGAAAGTTTGATAGGCTCAGGGGCATCAGGACGGGAGATGTAGACACCAGCCCCGGCCCTACCTGTAGCGGGGTCAACAGAGCCATCAGTGTAGAGGACGACCCTACCTGGGGACCAGTGGGCGATCCTGGAGAGGTAGTTTTTGCAGAGAATAAAAGGATTCACATGGGATTTTGGGAGCGGTCCACTGAGGGCAATCACTTCAGGTTGAAAATCCAGTCAGGGAAAAGAAGACGAACCAACAGCAGGGGTGACAACAATACCAGGCAGGCGGTCGTGTTCCTGAAGGGCTCGGATGAGTGACCCTCGCCACTGTCTTCTAGATGGAGGTCGGCCTCGGACAGCAGGAGTCAAGTTGGCTTGGACATAGTTGCCCCGAGGATCCCGTAGAATGGAAACGGTAGTTTTCAGGAAAAACTCCCGGACATGATCCTGTAAGGGGGAAAGACCAAGTTCGGTATATAGAGAAGTGGAGCGTGTCCACTGAGGGGCCCCAAGGATGATACGAGCAGCTTTCCTTTGGATAACTTCGAGACGGTTGACAGCAATCCGACTAATGTTGACGAGGGCAGGGGCGGCGTAGTCGACACAGGAACGGACAAAGGACTTGTACTTGGTGAGAAGCACAGGGATGGTAGAGAGGGGAGCGAGACGCCGAAAGCATATGTCTCGAAGATAGCGGACTTCAGGGATCTGACAACGTGTGCGAGTTACACACACACCCAGGTATTTTGTCTCTTTAACCCAGTTCAAGGGCGTTCCTGATAAGAGAAGGGGGGGAGGTACAACACGACCGTGCCACATGGCTTTAGTTTTCTCAGTTAAAAGACGGGAACCAAGTGAATCACACTCACTGGAGGCCAGATCAAGGATTTCCTGCATGCTGAGGTAGTTAGGGGGTTGGAGGAGGACATCGTCGGCATATCCTGAGTGGACAACTTCTGTCCGCCACGGGAGATGAATAATACTCTTGGAAAAATCTGCCAGAGAGTATTGTGACGGCACCGAGTGTGAGCGTTTTCAAGACCAGACTTGACCAACACTGACGCAGGTGCAGATATATTCAGGAGCCAGGGCATGCTCAGTACTTGCCAACAGTGCGTAACAGAGACGCGACCGACCGCCCGAGCGGCTAACGACCCGATCAGTGGCGAAGAGGATAAAAGAATTACTGTGAGCTGGAACGGCTCTGTGCTCATAAAGCTAGGCGGAACTACTGTGTAGTTAGACGGACGGACGGGTATTGCCAGTATGCCCCCGGGATCTGTAATGGAGCCATAAGAACCACAACACATTACACACTCTGGAGTAATTCACACGCAAGAATATTACCACAACGTTTAGGAAGGTGACACTGCGTTACTCTGGAACAAGACGGGCCCAGTGTCTTCCACACACAAAGCGAAGGAAGGAAGTTGCTTTGTGTTAGTGTGAGACTTTACACCTTGGCCTGTCACACGAATTCCGAGTCCCAACCTCGACCCACGCCCCCAGCACCGCCCAGCGCCCCTTAGCCTCGTCCCACGGCCCCAGCCTTATCCTCGCCGTCCCTATAAAGTACTGTTGTATTTAAGAGAAAACAAATCCAGGTAAGCTTAGTTTATCACTTTCCTTTATTTTCAACAAACTTTTCATAGAAATTGGAAATAAGAACTAAATGAAAATATAAGGTAATAGTGATGTTGATGTTAATCATATAAATTTTATAACTTTACTTTACTTTTACATAAATAATTATTTGTCATTGTCGGTAAACAAATAATTCTACATTTATCATTTCATTTGAAGCTTTTGACACGACAGCAGAAAATGGTACACTCATGCCACTGTAGTGTCACTGTTACCTGCCAGGTCTTTCTTACTGTATCTACAATTATACTTTGTTGTTAATAGATAGGTATATTTTCAGTAAAATCGTCATACAGTACCACACATTACCACACACCACACCTGCTCACACACTCGGGCACATTTTCTCACACTTTTTTTTTCCTTCTGAATTACGTACAATTTATTAGAGGCACTTCACGGAACGTTCTATGAAGCACTGCTGACTGAAGTAGGAGATTCCTTGTCTGGAGCTGAGTTCTGGGAAGTAAACTCGGTTGTGACGTACAATATTTACTGGTGGATAAATATAGTAAATTTACGACGTTTATTTAATGTAATTTGTTTATTAATATAATATATGATATAGCAATAAACATCAAGTTGCTGATACGTGTATACAAGTAACTTTTTTAGTTTTCATGCATGTGAAGTAACTTGTCATGAGCAAGTCTGTCAGTGATGCCTTATGACACGAGGAGGAAAGGCCTTCACTTCTTCCACTGTGTGACCCTCAACACGTCAACATCAACAGGTGTTATAATGAAATAAAAACACCAATCTTATTGATACTGGACATGCGTCTCTAATATTACGTGATAGAAATATATACCATAACAGAAAGAGCTTCTGTTATACAGCTAACACCTGAGTTGGGAGATAATGCTCCGTTGATTCTAAATCATTGACATACTGTGCACTGCATCAGCCACACGTTAGCAGTGTTGTATGAAGAAAACCAAAGAACATTTCGTGGAACACAGGATTTTCCAAGGGGTTAAGACAAGGACTGTCTGGGATATCCCGCGTTTCGTCGTCCTATTAAAAGTGTGTTGAGCTCCTGGGCAGTCAGTTGTCCCGCGTCCAGCCTTGCGGAAACATATGTACACATCCTCTTAATATTCTACTCCAATACCACAACCGTATTTTGTAGTGTGTGATCAGATAACTATTGTGATACGCATTATAGAAGTCGCGTGTAAGCACTGTGTATCAGAATTTTACACAATATTTTCAAAGTGATAAAGAGTAACAGACATACATCACGCAATAGTATGTCAATATTTTAAAAACTGAGGCGGAAGAGTTAAGTGGTTAAGAAAGTGAAGTGCTTCCTTATATGATGACTTGCCAAGACTGTTGTACCCACGCCTCTCACAGTCTTATGTTTTGATAAATCAGAAAACACCAGAAATTTAACGAGTTTCAGTGCAGTGTGTGTCAGCGTGTGATATTTGGTAATAATGAAGAAACTGATGAAGATATTACCGTTCTTTATTAACAGGTATGAATACACCAAGTAGAGAGTGTGTGTGTGTGTGTGTGTGTGTGTGTGTGTGTGTGTGTGTATGTTTCGCTTGGGATATATGCGAAACGTTTTTGTATTTAGGGACGAAAATTAGAAAATTTAAATACTCTACAAACTATTAATGAAAAGCACGATTGTTTACCTAACCTAATCTTACTTAACCTAACCCAGCCTAACCTAACCTAACCTAATTAACCAACCCAGGCCAACGTTACCTGACCTAACCCAACCTAACAATGGCAGGACGTTACGGTTGGAGCAAAATTAGTGACCATATAGGTGAGAGTAATTAGTGGCCATATAGGTGAGGGTAGTTAGTGACCATATAGGTGAGGGTAGTTAGTGGCCATATAGGTGAGGGTAGTTAGTGGCCATATAGGTGAGGGTAGTTAGTGGCCATATAGGTGAGGGTAGTTAGTGGCCATATAGGTGACAGTAGTTAGTGGCCATATAGGTGACAGTAGTTAGTGGCCATATAGGTGACAGTAGTTAGTGGCCATATAGGTGACAGTAGTTAGTGGCCATATAGGTGACAGTAGTTAGTGGCCATGACAGTAGTTACAGTTGGTGACAGTAGTTAGTGGCCATATAGGTGACAGTAGTTAGTGGCCATATTGGTGACAGTAGTTAGTATATAGTAGCCAGTGGCCATATTGGTTAGTAGGTGACAGTTAGTGCATAGTGAAGTAGTTAGTGGCCATATAGGTGACAGTAGTTAGTACAGGTGACAGTAGTTAGGGCCATATATAGGTGACAGTAGTTAGTGTGACCATATAGGTGACAGTAGTTAGTGGCCATATAGGTGACAGTAGTTAGTGGCCATATAGGTGACAGTAGTTAGTGGCCATATAGGTGACAGTAGTTAGTGGCAGTGAGTAGTTAGTGGCCATATAGGTGACAAGTTAGTGGCCATATAGGTGACAGTAGTGACCCATATAGGTGACAGTAGTTAGTGGCCGTATAGGTGACAGTAGTTAGTGGCCATATAGGTGACAGTAGTTAGTGGCCATATAGGTGACAGTAGTTAGTGGGTGACAGTAGTTAGTGGCCATATAGGTGACAGTAGTTAGTGGCCATATAGGTGACAGTAGTTAGTGGCCATATAGGTGACAGTAGTTAGTGGCCATATAGGTGACAGTAGTTAGTGGCCGTATAGATGACAGTAGTTAGTGGCCATATAGGTGACAGTAGTTAGTGGCCATATAGGTGACAGTAGTTAGTGGTCGTATAGATGACAGTAGTTAGTGGCCATATTGGTGACAGTACTTAGTGGCCATATACTGTATATGAGAGTAGTTAGTAACGCTCCACTTTTGTGGCAATGTTAGAGTTAGATCCTGTGAATTATTGTACGCGTGTAGTGGATTTCTCCCCTACAAACGCTGTTTGTCGCTGCGTAGCCGACCCCGCGAATTCCCCAGTGTATGCCTCGTGGTCTGGGTCAACCAGCGCCGCCATACATCACGGAGGTCAACTACTAAGCGACAAACAGCGTTTGTTGGGGAGAAATCCACTACACGCGCACACACTGTTTAAATCGAAAGTCGAAATGATAAATGCAAATTTATGTTCACACAAATATTATCTTTGCTCACTCTCTCTTGACAGAAAAAGCACAGTGGAGGAGTGTTCGTTCAGAGACAGCGACCAAACTTCTTTTCAACTCAACGGCGGGAATTACCAGAGTGGAGGGAGGCAGGCGGCAGAGAGCACTGGGAGGTTCTCAGTACTTGACGTCACAGTTATAACCGATGACGCGGCCGCCTCCCTCGTGTCACTTCCTGCCTCACAACTTGATGAGCATGATAGCTTGGAGTTTATACCTCCGCTCTTTGTGGTGAGTAATCTGTGTGTTAATTTTGCATGATTCTTAGATGTTAACCTTTCTACAAAGTTTTTTTTCTTACATGATAATTATGATAAAAGTCATTCCTTTAAACTGATCCCATAACCTCAGTTTCTGTGGGTGTCCTTTGATATAATATGATAAGCTTAAATTATAAAGGCATATTAATGATTTGGAATTTTGCGTGTAGATGGAGTGTAATTCAAAATTTTAAAAGTTCATTATAGTCTTATTTAATATTTTATTTACACTTTTAATATTAAATAACAACAGGAACCAAAAAACAAAAGCAGTAGTTATCTTGTGTTTTGCCGGGTATATTACTGTAGTCACGGTAGCTATCTGCATCCTCTTCGGTTATCCCTCGCCCGAATTAATAACGTTAACCGGACACACTCCCTGCCGCAACATAGTGAACTAGGTCATCCCTGAATCACGATTTTTAGTCACTCTATTTAAAGCAGTAACAGTAAACAAAAAAGTTAAAGACCTTATAAAGAATTTAACTCCCAGTCTTAACCAATATTATGCTCAAGATAAAAGACCTCCATAACTTGGTATGTTACCATAATTTTGTTACACACAAAATGTAATGCCCATGACAATTTATTTACAGGAATGTACCGTTTTACAAAAGATTCATTGAAATTATTAGAAACAAATGGTTCAAGAATGACTCTTATTTTGTTTTTGTTGACAGGCTATCAAAACAGGTGATGTCCGGGGGTTGCGGGATATCTTGGCGGTGGATGCTAAGGCGGCCAGCAGACCCAAGTACGGCGGCTTCCCTCCTCTCCATGCTGCCTGCAACGTCAAAAACCTGCACATTCTCAGGGAGCTCCTCACCAATGATGCTAAGGTAAAACATAATACAATATAGGTAACTTGTGCCATGTTCCGACTTTACCCTTAAATGGTTAATATGTCAGCAGAGGATGGCGACTCGCAAACAAACTGGATGTACATAAATATTATTTTCTGAATAAAAGAGTACCCATTATATACAGTGTAACAGCCAGTCAGGCGGTTAAAGGATTTAGTGAAACTTGTGACGTTGAACTCAAACATTATAATTCGGTCAAACCTGTTGGATACAATTCCTTTCAGTATTTCACATAAATCATACATAGGCAACCACATAAATGTCTAATCCAATATATATTTACATAACAATCATAGCTATGTAATCAGTCTAATCTTAACACTTACAATGAGTACTTAATTTTCCATATTTTTATGTCGTCACAATGATAAACGAAGCAATGGACACAGTGTACCTGTGTACACAATAAGTACCAGTTAAACTTACGTGTTGAAAGTCTCAAGAGAAACCAGGTTAGGTGTTGCCTCTGTGGTCTGAATAGCTACAGTGCCGATACACTCTGCCGCCTCCCCAACCTTCTCTCGATGGGTGAGGGCTGCTGAGTCGGGTGATTATACACAAACAAGCTCCCTTACTACCACCCAACACCACCTCCTCTAGGTCTCTCATCTTCAACCATCTCAACACTCTACACACTGTATACGGGCAGGCACACCCACATGACATGACTTACAGCCTAACATAATGTTTGTTTATGTGTCATCCTACTCATTACTGCTTGTGGTAACATACAGTATATTGTGTCATTTTAGGTAGGGGCGTTAGGAGGACTGGGCCACACGGCGCTGCACCTGGCTGTGAGTGAGGGTTGGCACGAAGGCGTAGCTGAGCTGCTGCAACATGGGGCGTCACCAGACGCAATGTTAGAACCACCGTCCACCGTTAAAGGAATGCACGTGGAGACCTCCCTGCATAGTGCTGTACGACGTGGGGATCTTACATCCACTGTCCTCATGCTGGAACGTCAGCCAGACCTTACCCTCACAGACAGTAACAACTGTACCGTCCTTCACTTGGCTGCACAGGCTCGCAGTCCTGAAATTATTCATCAACTGCTGCAGAAGAAGTTACCTAATGAAGTGGTGACTGTATGCGACCGTGACAATAACAGTGTCCTGCACAAGGCACTACTGAGGAACTGTGATGCAGCTGAAGAATCAAAAGTGTGCAGCATCGTAGAGGAACTTGTCAAAGCTGGAGCAAAAGTCAATTCCATCAACAATCAGGGAGAATCTCCCCTTTTTTTAGCTGCTCAGCAAAGGTTACCGAAACTTGTGGAACTTCTCCTTTCCTTAGAGGCCGACCCAACAATAGTGACCCGCAGAGGCCAGTCAGTCCTGCACGCCGCCTGTAAACATGGCTGTACTTCCTGTCTAGGCTACCTGCTCGCCACCAACCTCGTCAAACATCTGGTCACGGAACCGGACAATGAAGGTCGCGAACCGTTTCATTATGCCGTGCATAGCGGATCTATAGATTGTTGTGAGTTGTTGCTAAACAATGGTGACCACTTGACGCGTTTAGACAAAGATGGAGTCTCTCGTTGTTCCCTTATCCTGGAGCATCTTCCGTCGGCCCTTCAGCTCCTCAGGCGTCTGTTCGACGCTCACGTCCTCCTCTCCAATAACCCACAACACGACGCAGACTTCCGCGTCACCTTCGACTACTCTGTCTTGTCTTCGGAGAAGGAGGGGATTCAGAGTTCCCTCACTTCGGAGCTCTCAAACTCGCGCCTCGAGGCTCTTCTCAAACATCCTCTCCTCGAGAGTTTCCTCTTCATTAAGTGGCGCAAAATCAAACCTTTATTTTATTGTAGTGTCTTAATTTACTTGATGTTTCTCTTGGTACACACCACGTTTATAGTCATGACGTACGGAGCTAACTCATGGAACTGGCATGACAAGAGGGACCTGCTGACCATCTTCATACTCATCCACGTTGTTATGTTTCTACTTATACTCATTCCAGATTTGATCATCATGTTTGCCAACTTTAAGAAATATTTACGGCAGTGGGAGACGCTAACCAAGAGTATTGCTCTGGGAAGTTCAGCTATTGTTGTGTTTTCCAACATTATTTTTTTGGACAATAAAACTTCAGAAACCACAAATGTGATGGCTGACAACGTGATATCAAATATAACAGCAGGAAACTTCTCACAAAATAGCAATGTCAGTGAACTTGGAACGGGAAATTATAACAGAAGTCGGGTTGAGATGCCACTTGTGCAAAGTGCAGCTGCCATCTCTGGCTTCTTCTGTTGGGTGGAGTTCATGATGCTGCTCGGCCGCTTCCCCTCACTCGGTACTTACGTCCTCATGTTTTCACGCGTCGCTCGGTCCATCATCAAGTTCATAGCTGCTTTTTCCAGCCTCATCATCGGATTTGCCATCAGCTTTATGGTTCTGTTCCATAATCAAAAGCCATTCAAAAGTTTTCCTTTAAGTTTGGTAAAAACTCTCATGATGATGATAGGAGAAATCGATTACAACAGTTTAATGTCGGAATTAGAAGAACGAGTTCTTAGCTGCATCTTCTTGGTCTCGTTTCTCTTCCTAGTTTGTGTTTTAATGGCCAACCTTCTAATTGGTCTGGCTGTAAACGATATTCCGGACCTGCAGCGCCAGGGTAAAATCAAGAGGCTTTCGAAGCAGGCCTCCTACTTGGTGTCGTACGAGAAATTGATGATAATCGCTCGTAACATGAGCTGTTTTCCTCGTCAGCTGCGCATTTTGATGAGCAGCCGCTGCAGGATCCCTCAGAGGGTGAATGTTTTGCCCAACAAACACCACAGCTCTACTCGGAAGTCACTGGAGCACAATGTACCCTCAGAGACACTTCAAGAAGCAATCCTGCTCGGTAACTGCGAAGACTCAAACGATGACCTGAATAACATTGAAGAGGAGGACCTGATGGGCCAGTTTAAATCTTTTAAACTGAAGTATGCCCGTGACCGTCGGGCACTGAACCGCAGGCTAGCGCAGCTCCCAGATAGCACTGCTACCGAGAAAATGCTCAAGGAAAGCATGGACCAGATGCAACAAATAGTACAGAATCAACTGACACAACTCTCCCTGCAACTTCAGCAGTATAACCATAACTGTACTCATTGCCATCCTTTACCCTCAACACAGAAGCAACGGCAGCGAAATAGACAGCCACAGGAGGTAGAGTATTATCCCCCATATTCTCAGAACCAGTGGCCTACACTCTCAGTCCTTCAACAGTCTGTACAAACCCAGTCAGTGCCTCTACAGACTGTAAAAACACAGTCAGTGCCTCAACAGACTTTACAAACACAGTCAATGCCTCAACAGATTTTACAAACACAGTCAGTGCCTCAACATACTTTACAAACACAGTCAGTGCCTCAACAGATTTTACAAACACAGTCAGTGCCTCAACAGACTTTACAAACACAGTCAGTGCCTCAACAGACTGTACAAACACAGTCAGTGCCTCAACAGACTGTACAAACACAGTCAGTGCCTCAACAGACTTTACAAACACAGTCAGTGCCTCAACAGACTTTACAAACACAGTCAGTGCCTCAACAGACTGTACAAACACAGTCAGTGCCTCAACAGACTGTACAAACACAGTTAATGCCTCGACATTGTGTTCTTCAGCAGTCAGTTCAAAAGCAGCAAGAGTCGTACATCCAACAACCACAACATCCACTGGAACAATCACAATATACCCAGCACCAGACAACACACCAACCTTTGTCGCAGCAGCAGCAGCTAACGCATCGATACTTATCGCAGCAACAGCCTTTGACGAGAGAGTATGTTCAGCAATAACCTTCTACAGAGCAGCAGCAGCCAACACAGCAACATATGAGGAAGGAGTGTGTACATCAACAACCAACTCTCCCTCCTACCATCTACAGAACAGTAGCCAAAGCAGCAGTTCCAGGCACCAGGGGCAGCGGCATCACTCTACAGGGCAACCAAGTTACTAACTATAACTATTGTTCGTCCAGGATCCTGTCGTGTAGTGTTGCGTCTCCGTAACAAAGCGTGTTGACTTTTGGGCCTTCGTTGTTGAGCACACAGACATTAGTACACTGAGAGTACTTCTAATAGGAAGCATGATTGTAAAGGAAGTTATCCAAGTAACGGGGTGGTTTCTTCCTTGGAATAAAGTGAGAGGTTACGGAGGTAAGCGTCATCACTCAGCCTGTGTAGGAATGCAGCTGAGTCGTGGCCTTTAAAGGACCTTGACACTAAGCCAACTAACTAGAACAAGTTGGGAAAGAGATCCTCACTAAGACTGAAAGATTACATGCCCAGTACTTACCAAAGTGCGTAACAGAAACGTGACCAACCGCTAACGAGCCGATCAGTGGCTTCGAAGATGTATATTTATATTGTTAATATGTTTATTCTGTATAATGTATATTTTATATATATTTATAAACTTTACAAAGAAAATAAAAGCGTTAATGACTTGAGAGTTTACTTTCCTTATTAGCTACAATACAGATAATCACAAGCTTACACAAGGGTTAACTTACAAGAACATAAGAAAATAAGGAGTCTGCAATAGGCCGGTTGGTCTGTGCATGGCAGCTCCTGTCGAGGGTTACAACCACTCTCTATCGTCCATGAATCAATCTAGGCTCTTTTTAAAACTTTCCAGCGTCCCAGCACTTACTACAAAGCTTACACAAAGGTAAACTTACAAGATTCTAAAAAGGTTAATTCCCTCATTTTAAGTCCAAAAACGTCACCACCACCCTCACCATACACATGACTCAATTATGCACACTGTACATAATCGCTGTGGGCGTTGATTTAGTCATGATGAGAGATGCGCGTGTTACTACTGGCCCAGCAACACTTATTATATTCATTTATATACAGAGTTGTAAAAAGTCCCGGACTTTGTTACTTAAGTAAATGGACAGTACTGACGTCTAACTGGAAGACTAAGACCCTGAAGGAAAGGTGGGGGAGAAGAGAGGGATTCGAAAGGGGAGGAGGGGACAAGAGGGGAGGCTAGGTTAGGTAGGTGGTCAAGGCGCTAATGGACACTAGAAGATCAAAGTGAAAGTCCGCTGGCATAGCTACCAGGGTTGGTGTAATTGTATTTGTAATTTAACTGAAATGTAATTAATTACAAGAAAATAGGATTTGTAATTTAAAAGTTATCAGTTAATTTTAATTATAATTGTACCGCCCTGACCAAGCTTGGAGAAGGACGTGCCCCTGAGTGCTCGTGTTAGTGACCATAGGAAATGGCCGCTTTTGATCGTTGTGTTGTGAGGGAAGAGGGACGGTGTGTGAGGAAAGACGACTACCTGGCCACTCTGTCAAGTCAGCTGGAGCAGTTGAGGAGAAAGATAGACGTTTTAAAGGGGTAAAAAGAAGCCCTCAGGACTGAACTCCTTCAGGTATGCGTCCTGCCTAGCAGGACACCTGCGAAGGAGTGTCAGGAGGAGCAGGGGTGGAGAGTGGTTGTCTTCAAGGGGACTAGGGTCAGACTCAGGAAAGCTGACTAGGGTGTGGAGTGCAGTAACCCCTACCAAGTGTTGGAGGAAGTTGGCGAGGCTCACCCAGTCCTCCCTCCACTCTATGCAGAACCCTATCACCCCGGGCCTGCTTTTTGTGTCATCTGCTCCCATTGGGGTCACACCTTCACCGCCTGCTGCCGCCGTGATCGTCCCAGATGTCGTTTCTGTTCATGTAGCCATCACTCCTCCGTCTGTGCACAGCAAATCAAAGACCACCTCAATGGGGGTGGTGTGGGCTATGTTGTTGACTCCAGGTGTTGTAATTGTGGTGGCTGGCACAATGCTGACTCACGGCAGCCCCGAAGGCTGCGTCAGCGTCAACCTCAACCTCCCCCCCAGCTTACCGGGCCGCCTCCCTCTGAGTCCCCTCCTCTGTCTAAAGCAACGCCTCCTTCTTCAACAACGCCTGGCCTCACCTAGCTGCAACACAGCAGTCCCGGCCGTCTCCTAACTCAACTACTACTGGGCCTCCTCCCCGTCTCTCCTCTGACGCTGTCAGGCCTAGTGCTCCCACGGGTGCCCTCCCACAACCCCCCTCCGGTGACACGACACAGATCATATCCCTCTTCCACGAATTTACCAACGTATTGAAAACCTTTTTGATACACTCTGTACCGCCATCTCCGACCTAAACCAACTACCCCTGCCTTCAACTACTACCCAGTCATCCCCCTCTTCTGGTTTGACACAACCTGGTAGCCCCCCCTGTGTGCCCCTCATGCTCGCGGCCTACTCCACCGCCGCCTGGCATCACTACTGGCGTGGCACCTACCGAGCCTGCCCCAGTGTGCCCTGCTGCTCCCGTCTACCCACCGCAAGCCGCGCCTGCTCATGGACCCGAGAACACCACCCCCGGCTCCCTGTCCCCCCATCGGCATGCCGGCACCTGGGGCCCATCCACTCCAGTTCTCCACATTCAATTGACCACCATGAGGACATGCTAGTGGACTACACATTTACGCCAAGAAGGACGCGTCCTACCAACCTCTCGACGTCCCCCTTGATGCAGACACTACTGAAGTACACGCCATATCAATCACACTAAAAGGTATGTCCCTCAATATTGTCAATGCCTATGGCCTGGCACTTGACATTATTAGGGACCTGCCACGCTTTGCCATAAACAGAAAAATTGTACCGGGAATTACCCCCACACACTCATCATTCTGTCACTTTATGCAACTTGCTGATAAAACCCATGACCCTTCAGGATTTTACGCCCTTAATGCATGAGTCATAAAGGCAAGCATGAACTACGCATGCTTCCCAGATGGGCCCTGTAAACGATTCTGCGCTTCACCTTGCACAAGATGACAAGGGGGTGCACAATAAACTAGCCCCCTCGGGGGCAAATAAAAAAATGTGACCGCGTCGGCAAGGGCCGCGTGGAGTCTCCCCACACCCTTCACATCCCCACACCATACTCTCCACCCACACAACTCTTTTACTATGGTTCATAATTAATTAATCAAAAAAAAATATTATTATTTTGCCTGTAACAAGTTACGATTTTTGTTTTTCAATAGTATTTGAGTAAAAGAATTAGAAAACCATACTTAAGTAAAAATACAAAACAAAAATTTAATACTTTTTAAAAATTAAATACCCAAAAATGTTACTTGAATACAGTACTCAAGTAAATTTATAAGCTACTTTACAATTGTTTATATATTACAAGTAGTGAGAGGCCAAGAATGTGAACCCGTACAGTAGGTCTCACACACACTGAACACTGTCAACACACCCCAACACACCCTGAGACTCCCTACCAGGATGGAGGAAAGTGAGTCTGTTAATAGTGACTTTAAGGACATTGCCAACCCTATTGATAATATGGAGGATATTAACACTGAGTCTAAGAAGAATACCATCCCTACTGAAGAGGTGAAGGAACTTTTGAGGAGTTGTATTAATAATGACTCCAAGAAGGATGTTAAACTTACTGAAGAAGCTAAGGAACTGTTAAGAATTATTTATGAACGTAAGAAGGATGTTAACCCTACTGAAGAGGTGATGGAATTTTTAAGTATTATATATGAACGTAAAAAGGATGTTATCCCTAATGATGTGAGAGAACTTTTGAGTATTCTTAATGACTGCAAGAAGGATGAGATTCCTACTGAAGAGGTGAAAGAACTTTTGAGTGTTATTTATGAAAGGAAGAAGCATGTCATCCCTCCTGTAGATAAGGAATCTTTGAATACTATTTATAAACGTAAGAAGACCAGCCTTACTGACTTTATAGAGGAATATGATGATATTATGGATAAGCAGAAGGATGTTAACCCGACTGGTTATGTGGCTGGTGATTTGGATTTTCAGAAGAGGCCACGACCAAGGTACAGTAAACCAGGCTAGTGTTCTTAATATTTCAAATTTATATTCCAGATTAATTGTGAGCCTTACGTAGTTGTTCAAATTGGGCAGCGCTTTGAAGTAGAAGGAAAGTGTGGGGTTAAGATATTAAAAAACACCAAACAAACCTTTGAAAACCTTACCTAACCTTTGCTAACCTGTAGAAATCTTAAAACGATTAAAAGTTTACTTTATTCTTGTTTTTGGTGTTTAGTATTTAATGGTGGTGTTTTTGGTGTTCAGGTGAGGAGCGGGTGTACCTCCAACGCGGTCCACCCAGTTAGCCAACTTGGTCCTTCTTAAATAACCAACTCAGCCCACCTTGTACACTTCAAACAAGTAGCTGACTAGAGGTTCTGGAATGATTTTGATAGTATTTGTTTAATGTCTCTTTTGGTTCACTGAAATACGAAGTGTGTGAATGAGTGAATACCGAGGTTCAATCGGTATGAAGGACGAATTTTATGAGTTTATGTTAGTAGAACTTGATCAATGAACCATGATTCACATTCGTAGCTTGTGCTTCTCCAGGTGATTTTGAATAGTTTGAAATTATTGCTTCCAGTAATTTGCCTACAATTGATGTTAAACTTATTGGACAGAAGTTAGAGGATAGTGATCTAGCTCCCTTCTTGAAAATTGGCATCGCATTTGCTATCCTCCAGGATTCTGGTACTACACCCATTTTTAATGACCTGTTAAACAAATTTGCAAAGGGCATACTAAGCTCTTCCTTACATTCCTTTAGTACTATGGCAAATGTCTCATTGGGACCTGGTGACTTATTAGGCTTTAGTTTGTCTATTTGCAGCGTACTTAATATTGGAAGAACAAATACTTATAATGTATACAGCCTTAACAACATCAACCTAGAGAAGTCGACTTGTGAAAGAGACCTAGGGGTACTTGTAAGCCCGGACCTACGGCCTAGAAAACAGTGCGTTAATGTTCGAAATAAGGCAAACAGAGTATTGGGTTTTATATCTAGAAGTGTAAGTAACAAGAGTGCAGAGGTCTTATTGCAACTATATCTTGCGCTAGTCAGGCCGCACCTCGATTATGCAGTTCAGTTCTGGTGCCCCTATTATAGAATGGATATAAATTTACTAGAGTCGGTGCAGCGAAGAATGACAAAAATGATTCCGGGACTTAGAAACCTTCCATATCAGGATAGGTTAATGAAACTTAACTTGCATTCCCTAGAAAGAAGTTTTTAAGTGGGTGAAAGGAATCTATAAAGGGGATATAGATAAAGTTCTTATAATATCCGAGCAGGATAGGACTTGGAGCAACGGATTCAAGTTGGATAAGTTTAGGTTTAGGAGGGAGATAGGAAGAAACTGGTTCACAAATAGGGTGGTGGACGAGTGGAGCAAGCTTAGCAACTTTGTAGTAAGTGCGGGAACCCTGGAAAGTTTCAAAAGGAGGCTAGATAGATTCATGGATGATAGAGAGTGGTAGTAACTCTCGACAGGAGCTGCCATGCGCAGGCCAACCGGCCTATTGCAGACTCCTTATTTTCTTATGTTCTTATGTACTATCTCACTTAATCTAGTTTCTTCACTATCTCTGTATATACGGTAGTCGGTGATGAGAACTGTTGAAAAATATCTTTTCAGATTATTGCTCATTTATCCGTCATTATCAGTTAGCTCGCCGGTATCTTTTTTTTTTTTTGCGGGGATCAGCCCACCCGGGCACAGGTCACTGACCCACATTGGGGCCTGGGGGGCGAAAATGTAATAATAATAATATTAATAATAATAAATAATAGTCATAATAATTCATAATAAATAAAATTTATGATAAAACAAACAAAAATAAAATAATGATGATAATAATACAGTAACTGTAATAATAATAATAATATTAATAATAAAGAACTATAAATACAAAAATGAAAAAAAGATCAAAAGTGAGAAGCGATATATGTATGTTGTGTTGTCAATGGTAAGAGAAACAATTGAGACCCTGCAATTGTGTGTAATTGAAGCAGAAAGTCAGATCATCAACCTGGGACTTGGTCACAATTTTCGTGATGCCATATGGCAGCAGGGTCTACCATTAGACAACACATTATGCTTCCAATATCTTCTCAGGCAGTAGTACCTCCCTGTTTGGTAGCTGCCTACTACCTACTGTATTGGTCCAATCTTGGTCTGTGTTTTAGTTTTATACATTTGAAAGAATCCCTCGGGGTTTGACTTCGCCTTCCTTGCTTTTCTTATTTCGGTCTTAACCCTACTGGCCAATACCTTATAATAATCTCAGAGGTAAACTTCACCACCATTTATTCTCCAACCTATAGCCTTCCTTTGGCCAATAATATTTTTTAAATAATTATTTATTCATTTGGGGTCATTGTTATTTGATCTGAGTTTTCTGTATGGTATGTTCTGCCTTTGTCCATTAAGTAACTCACATTTAAATAGTTGTGGAACTCGTCAACCTCAGATCACGTGATCAGGTCATCCTCAACCGTCATATTTTGTGAGGTTATCGTTGTCAGGTCACCAGGTAAAGTGAGGTCGCCCTGTTTGGGTACATTGTTGTGGAACTCGTCAACCTCAGAACTCGTGACTGTTTATCAGTCATGGTTGTACATCTATGCTGCTTTTTATCATTGTACTTTTATCATTCTTGCAAAAATAAATGTGTAAACTTTTACATTTTACTCCGAGTTGGTTATCCTAGATGGTCCAAGTTGGATTTGGGCCGAGTTGGGCTGTAATCGAGGAGGGAACCATAAACTCGAAAGCAATTCTTAACCTTTTTACAAATTAAGAAAGGTTAGGGAAGGTGTTTAAAGGTTTATTTGGGGTTCTTTTTAGTATATTACCCCACATATTCTCTGTATTTCATACCCCTGCCCACTTTGAACAATTAAATTGTTAATAATTTCCGACGGAAATGCTATAGCATGAATTATTTTAATTTTTTCTAATCATTCTCTTGGTAAAATCGCAGTTTTGGCCAATATGCCCTAGTAGTTAAGAAAATAGTTTATACTGTGTATTTTGGTGTGATTTAATCGAATTTGACCTTTACTTCACGGGGGAAGTACCCGTTTTTAGAGTTATCCCCCCCCCAAGTATGAAAAAAATTTAAAATTCATTTCAGACGTTATTACTCTTTGCCCCTGGTTAAAATGGGGTAGAAATACTCCAAAGGAGATCTAAAGGTTGGGGACGGTTAAAACAGTCGGTCGTGTATTGGCCGAAACTGCAATAATACCCTTCTCCTTGTATAAGACTCAATATATCATTAGGTGTTGGCAACTACAGTACAGTACTAAATATTTACCATAAGCAGTAAAGAAGGAGGGACATCTTTAAATTTTCACTTTTAGTATTTTTTTTTCCTGTATCTCCAATCATAAATCACCTGTAGTGGGCAGGGCATGAAGGAGGAGGGAAATTGTGGTGGTAAAACACTGTGAAAAGCTGATCATATGACACTAAAATGATGTCTCTACGTGATTTGTCGGTTAAGAAATTAATTAATTACTGTAAATACTTCTCCAAAAAATCTGTCGAGTCAGCAAGTGTTGTCTGCTTTGTTTCTTTGCAACCGACCCGCTCAGTGCTCTCACGTACACAAAAAGTACAATTGCACCATGACACTTCAACAAAGTTGCATTCATTGGTACTGTACCAGATATTAAAATAAGTACAGTAGTACTTTTTGTTTAATATGCCCCCCCCCCTCCCAGCTAGGGAGTACATAAGGTTTGGTTGGTTAGGTCAGGTTCTATTAGGTTCTAGTAAATGTCACATCTTTTTAATACTTACTATAATGATAAGAACATCTGTGGAATAAATGAACGAAATTGAACAACTGCTTCTGGTGCTAGTGGTTTCCTCATGTATTACATAAGAACATAAGAATGGAGGAAACTGCAGTGGGCCTATTGGCCCATACTGGGCAGTCCCGTTTACACCCGACCCTTATCTCTCATATATCCATCCAACCTATGTTTGAAGCTATCCAGCGTATTCGAGTTAATGATGATATTTGGTAACTTGTTCCACTCATCCACTACTCTGATTTCCAAACCCATGTTTACCTATCTTGCACCAAATCTAAATTTGTCTAATTTAAAACCATGGAATTGAACCAAAATTTCTGGGGGTACCATTTCAATGATGCTAAACATGAAAATGGAAATGACAATGCACTGAACATAAGAGAACCTGAACTAACCTCTCCCTCAACTTTCATGTCCTTCCCACTATAGGTGATTTGTGATCGTAGATAGAGAAAAGCGAAAAAAGATTACAGAAAAGTTGTATGGTTTTTATTGCTTACTATCATCAAAAGAACACCTGTGGAAAATATGAACAAATTCTATAAAGTCCTTTTGGTGTTAGCTGTCTCCTCCACTAATATTTGACACTACAAGTTTTACCTTTAATTTTAAGTAATTTTTCCATTTTTGTTTGTTTTTCTGTATCTTCAATCATAAATCACCTGTAGTTCTTTCTGCTTAATGTGCCGCAGGATCTGGATAGCGGAGGCCCCCATTTAGGTAAGTTTAGGCTGGTTATGTCATGTTGTGTTAGGTTCTGTGCATTGTCATTTCCAGTTTCTTGTACAAACCCAAACCAACAAAGCCTAACTTAACCTAACCAAACCTAACTATTATATAAACATTTAAAAAAGATTAAAGCTGTATTTAAGAACAAGTGTCCGGGTTAAGGAGCTGATTTAGGAAATTTTTAAATAAAATAAAAGTTGTTGTTTATCATCTTACGATTGGTAGTTGTTTTGAGTCAACATTAATGTACAGTATTTTTAATACGGGTTTAGGGGCAGGATGATAAACTACTCCGTCGTAATTAGATTTGGTGCTCTTTTTGTAAATGATTTTCTGAAAATTTCTTGTGACTCAGCATTTAAGTGATAATATAATTTATTCTACTTAGATAATAAAAACTATTGTAACCAAATTAAATTTTAATGTAATATAATTTACAGAAGTTACATACAGTACAAGTTGTAGTACTGTATACTGTACTATAACAATAATACTAATAATAGCTGGTCTTTTGTTTCTCAAAAGACTTAGTTCTTTTAAAGAATTCACTCTCCCAAAGAAGTTAATTAACAAGACACAAACCCTTAACCAAACTTAAAATTACTGATAACAAGTAACAATAAGACCGTAAGTGACACGGGACTGAATTTAAAGACAAAAATTTTTTTTTTAACATATAACACTCACAAACAACACCACAAGAACACTCTTAAAGCACACCAACTTGAGTAATCACAAAGTATATGATTAAGGTATAATACACAGAAACTGACAAAATTCCGGTGAATTGTTCACAATTACAGCATAGAACTCCTTCCCGATGTTCAGTGGACTGGTGAAGACAGTATGCCAGCCAGGGGTTGATCTCAGCTGAGGGATATAGATTAGACAAGGGTCAATGAACCGACCAGACTGACACGTCAAAGTCAACTGCCTGATTGTTGGTCCACGTCCCTTATGCAGTAACCCAGCTGCTCCCTGTCCAGGGGGGTTTTCCCCACCAATTGCCCCCATACAATGGAGGGTAGCAGTGTTGGTCATGGTGTGTCAAATCAATACAGTATTTAAGTGACTGACAGGAGTGTCAGAACTTGTAGAACCTCCAAAAGTTATACCTGTCAGAACTACTGTAACTCATAAAAGCTGTAAGTACCATACCTTCCAAACCTACTCTCTGCTGGCCAGTATTGTAAGGTTATCTGACAGCCAGATACTGTAATAGAGTATTTGAAGTAACACATTGGAGAGCTACTGTAGAGAATAGTTTTGAGGAGTTTTGGAAAACAGTTGTGATGATTTTAGAAATTGAGGTTCACAAATTTCATATCGGAGCATAAAAATTGAGTTGTGGAGTGTTGTTGATGACAAACCACATTTCAGTGAATTATTCTTGAGTTGTGAAAGAGTGGATTGATTGAGAAGTCTGGTAATTGAGACAGTTCCAGGTTTCCTTGCTGCAGCCGGGGATGTGACACCATACCTCTTACTTTGCTTTCAGTCATCATAATAAAAAAGTACTTACCCTATTTTGTTATCTGCTTTTCAACTTCAGATTAAGAAAGACACCTTCAAAAAGTATATGGGTAGCATATCTTCTGTGGTTTGTTGGTGGCTGGTTTGGTCTACACTTACTGTACCTGAGGCGGGATCGTCAGGTGAGTGTGTGTACTGTACCTGTTATAATATGATACAACCTTTCTTATCACTTATTGTTATGGCTGCTTTCTTATCCTAGAAGAACAATCAGATTTAATTTTTATTCTCAACTTTGATCTCATATGTCATTCATTACATAGAGAAGAAATGCTAATATTGTATCAGTTAATGCCCCACTTGGTTAGTTATTCAGGAGTGGGTTCAGAAAATTCTGAGAATGGGCGGGGTCGCCTTTGGCAGATGCTGAAGAAAAGACAGGTGGTGTAGGGGGGTAATGGCCCATCTCACAGGAATTTGAAAAAAGAAAAGGTTAGAATAGTGCACTCTATGATTAGACTTTGCCTTACCAATACAGTACAGTACAGGTAATTAGGTTTTTACTCTGTTGCTTGTGAAGTTTACAAGCAACATTATTTGGAAATTAAGAATGTTTATACAGTAGTTATCACAAGCAATTTTACAGTTGTGATAACCAAAAATGAATTGGAATTATACGTAACAGCATTTTGATTTTATAGGTATAGTACTGTATTCAATTTTAGAACACTTGTTTATATTTATATTATTTTACCTTATTTCTCATAGGTCATAGGAGTTGGTAACTGTCGGAAATTCTTTTTCAGAGTTAGTAACACTGTTCATAGTGTCAGCTGTTGTGGTGGTCAAGATGCAGTGTGTGAATCCAGTGTCTTGCTACATTATGCCTAGGATTATACCGAGTATTTCTCAAAAGATAGGGTCAATTATACAGGATAATGCAGTATATGATAAACTCGGGTATATTTATTAAAAAAAATCACGGGTAAAATTATATATGAGATCGGTTTATACAAGAATATATATGGTAATGTTATAATCAAATGAAGTGAGGGCCTACTGGTAATGTGTTTCTGAATATGACAGAGAAGTGATTGATAACAAAGAATAAAGAAAGCTGTGGTAGCCCCTTTTGACTACTGTATTTAAACAACCATTATCAGTCATATATCTGTACAGTACAACTTATATTTGAAACCTCCCAGTGTGACTTGAGTTAATGATGGTAATTGTTAACTTGTTCCATTCATCCACAATTCTTTATTTCATAACCTAACTTAAAGCCATTGTTATGTGTTCACTCCTGTTTTGATGAATAACCTAATCACCTCTTCCGTTCATACACTTTGGTCATGGTGCCCCTTGCTTTACATTTCTCAAAACAATGAAAATTCACTTTTCTTAATCTTTTTCTCCCTGGAAAATTACTAATACCCAGGATAAATTAGTATGGATCACCGTGGTCTGTGTAACATTTGACCCAATAGCTCTCATAACTGGTTTCTTAATCATCTTTTAAGGGCTAGAGTTGCTTATGGAAGAGAAAGCAATCTTTGGTTTACTGTCCCTGCTGCCACATAGGCCAGGATTACCTAGGATCCTAATTAGACCCTAAGCCTTTGGTGACTTTCACATAAGTTGCTGTACATATTGTATTCAGTTGTGATTGTGAACTGGGATTTCAGAATCATTTCCACATATCTTTTAGCCATTATAGATTTTAAATTGCGTATTTTTTCAGGCATTCATCTTGTTTACTACCATTGGAGGTTACCTTGGTTGTGGACTCATGCGGGATTTTATCCGTATACCAGCTTACGTGAGAGATATTAATGCAAGTGATGATTATATAGCTGAATTAACACAAAAGATGAAGAAGCATCGAAAGGTAAGTCTACGTTATTAGATTTTTCCACTCTGAAGCAACCCCCCCGCCAACATCTATAATGGAGAGTGGCTACAATCAAAAGATAATGCCTGTACGGGCAGTCTCTGAGTTACAAGTATCCAACTTATGATCACCCGTAATTACGAACGAGATCCCAATGCATTTATCGCAAAAAATTTAAATTAAAATTCCCTTTTTTTACTTTATTTTCATTATTCTATACTGTTTAACATCACTTTATTTACACTATTGGCTATGTATGGGATATTATTGTTGTTTTGTGTGGGCAAGGTTGTGGAATTAACACTGTTCTGACTTATGAGCAAATCGACTTACGATCAGGGTCCAGGAACCCATCCCTGTCGTAAGTCGGAGGCTGCCTGTGCACACTCATGTTCTTCCCACATTTATTGTCATTCATCCACTCTTACTACCGTAATCAGTCGGTTTTGATGTGATGATCCCATTCCACAACAAAACCTTAATTATTCATCTGGTTTTCTCAGGTCAAACTCACACAGTGTAGTATTGCGGTCCAGGGTTGGCATGATTAGACTCAAACAATTTTAATCAAGTAATTTTAATTGATTATAGCCAGAGAGAAAATCATTGATCATAGTCAAAATTAATTTTCACTATTTTGTGTTCTCTCTATCACTATTTATCATCTAATAGTTTGTGTTCTCTCTATCACTATTTATCATCTAATAGTTTGTGTTCTCTCTATCACTATTTATCATGTAAAACTCTATAATAACATACAGATAGATGACTTAGTCTCAACACATGTTATTGTTTATGTTCATATATGACTGATCAAGTTATTTCTGTACTCAGCCACCATTATTACCTCACTAAATTAGGTGTATTTAAGTAGTTACTGTGGCTTTACTAATGCTTCTTTTTAACATAACTACTAGTCGATAACTGTTCCCAGAGCCTCATCACCCAGTGAGGAGTAGCAGCTGGGTAAATTTACTGGTTTTGTCCTGGGCTGTGTTCATGTATGACTTGGAAGATATTACTACTTACATGCTCAGTCTACGTAATTATATACCTCACTGGATTAAGTGGTTACTATGAACTTTACTAATGCTTTTGTCTTCTATACGTTCTACTATGTGACCTATACTGTATGATCAAAGTACTGTATATTATTATTTATTTTATATAAATATAGAAGCATTTATTTCCTAATTCTGGAAATCATAAGTATTATTTTCTTATTAATATATTATGGTCATACAGATACGTATAACTAATTTGGATTGAATGTGTATTTCCTAATGATGTTACAGTATATGTAGGTTCCTGGATCTCAGAGCATTTTTCAACAATCATGTTTATTATTTTCAAGAAGGTCATGTTTCTTTTATTTAAGGAAAATTCTTTTCAGTAACAGTATAGTTAAAAGAAATTTGATTAAATTTCATTATTATAAACAAATTCAATAAATGGTAAGTTGTTAATCAAGTGTAAAATAACATTTCAAAAAGATAGTTGAGCCAAACTATATCCACAGTAAAAAAAAAGAAGTATTTTTCATATACAGCCTGCCCTGACAATTTGCGGATGACACCCTGGATGTACCCAAGAATGTCTGTGGGTAGTTTTAAAGTTGCCGGCATTTTTGCGGCTGGGACTGGGAGCCATTCGTTCTTGAGACAATATGTGTGTGTGTGTGTACACACTCAGACAAATATAATCTCTTCAATAGCATTTCTTATTCAGAACTTCTCTTAGCTTAATTTTAAGGTATTTGGCTGTAAAAACAAATAAGAAGATGTATTACATGAAGTTGAAATTTTGCATTGGCAGAGATAGGTTACAGCTCTCATGGTTAATATGTGGCATGTTTATATCATCAATTAATTAATTAATTTTCAATACAAAGTACATCAGTTATAATTCTTTGTGACATGTGCATTATCATTTAATAAATTTTCTGTTAATTGGGTGTATAATTATGTGATTAAACAACATAGCATACAATTTTCTAAGTTGAAGTTTGATATACAGTTACTGTAATATTTTTTATAAACACCACTGACGAGAAAGCTGCCTCGCAGACACAGGTAGTTCCAAATTGTACCAGAACCTCAAGAGCTCGGTTTTTAACCACTGAATGTCTCTTTGATAAAGTAATTCAAAACTGTATCAGCATATAGATGTAAAAACTCACTCTTGCCTCATTGTCAGCCGGTAAGCAACTCGAGGAATCTTATCATTTAAATTTGCTGCCATTTTCTGTCTGCATCCGTGGGAAGTAGAGTAACTGAGCTGATCACAGTTCAATGGTAGGAGTGTGGAACTTGTGCTGTGAAACCTGTCATGAGGGGAAGCCGGACCTGGCAAAAGGAGAGTAACTGTGTTAATCCCTAGATCATAATTTATGTTCGTGACTTAACAAAACAGCACCTGTTGGCCACATCCTTCAGCCCTTGACACCTGGGCTAAAAAAATCACATGTGATTGCTGCAAGACCCAGGTAACTCCAGCAATCCTATTACCCTTATGCGACCCCATGACCTCTGTGCAACCCTTTATGATGTATCTTGTGGGGGTCATGACCCTGTGTTTGGGAACTTCTGGGCTATTTAACTGACTTATATATGGGGAGAGTGTTGTCCATTATATCAAGGTTTGCTAGATGTGGAACCTCTATATAGCATACTGTAGGGGAGAGTGCAGTACCTTATATCGAGGTTCATTAAATGTGAATCCTCCATAAAACGGGCTATACCTGTTAGATTGGTGTTCGTTAAATGGAAGTTTTATTTTACAGGGGTACATGTCAGAATATGAATGATCCCCTTTATATTGTTGAGACAAATAAAGCCCTTTCCCCCCCAAAGAGCCAATATTCCAGTTAGGCAATTGTCAAACTATGCTATTCATTAATCATTATCTCTTGGTTGTAATAACAGAAAGCAATTATTTTATTGAAGCACTGTACTTATCCACATATAAACTTCTTCACAAATGTATCCAGTGTTATTTGAATTTTTTTAACATTTAATTATATGTAGGTTGTCAGGAGATGATGATATTTGGGAAACTTTACATGTGGCCACTCTTAAAATCCCAGAAGAAACAAGACTGAGAGAAAGACTAAATTAATGTTACTTTCAGCTTTTTAGGCCAGTCACAGCAATAGGTACGGCCATTGGAGAAATATCATATATATCCAAAAATTATTTCTAGGGATGAATATTAATAGAATGGCTGTACAGTAGTTGAGGAGTTAAATGACAAAACATTGAAATATGGTGTGGTGTAGAGCTTGGTGTCCATGTTCTGTCCTGATCATCATAAATTATCCAGCAAAAGAGTCTAGTAAAGCAATTTTTTTTCTATGACAGCCGCCCTTCAGTCTGATACGGTTCGTTAGTCAAATCTTGGTGGGGAACAGCTGGAGCATCCTCATGATTGCTGCTGTGCCTACAGAAGAAGTGTTTGGCCTAAGCTGGACATCACTTACACTTCTTTCACCCATAGGGACAGCTATTGGTAAGGAAATATGTATACTGTACATTGCATAAACAGTAGAATGTCAACAGTGTGGACTAAACAGTAAAAGATGGACTTAAAAATGTGATAGTGTATTCCAAAGTTCTGAGTAATTTCCCCCTAGGTACTAAATACTTGCTGTGTATACTGTTTTTCTTTTTTTATTTTATGAGCATTTAAAGTGCTGTGGTGTACACTGTACACTCAGCCTTTCTTGATTAAATATACAGTAATATCTCCTTTAGCCGGAATCCCTCAAACCTGGAACTCTCCGATAGCCGGAATTAAAATTTTCTGAGGGGCTCATTTTTCGGAAAATTCCGGAAAAAATTTCCCGATACCCGGAAAATCCCGGGGATGAGATATTTTTTAACGGCTTTGAGAGAGTCAACTCATTACCCGGAAATCCCTCATCCCCGGAAGTGCTCTGCAACAATTGTTCCGGCTAACAGAGATATCACTGTATTTGTATCTAAGATCATCATCATTATGATTTATGGCCATTTTCCATGATAGTGTAGGTTAGCAGTGATTGCCTATGACATGGTGTCCCAGTTACCATCAGTCAAGTTTGAAGCAACTTTTATGACTCAGTGTCCTTCCTATCACCAACCCACATTTACAGAGTAAAAACTGTGCCTTATATGTAGGACTTCCATGAGCTCTCTTATCTTGAGGTAATTAAAGATTATCTGCCTATCTCCCAAAACTCTTCATTCAGGTTCTTTAATGTAAAGACTTTATCCCACAAATCATACTTCCCTGAACCCATGCTGCTGTTCCCTCAGTTTGCTCTGTTTTTACACATCTCCTCTCTCAGTAATTACTCTACCATCTACTTTCTCTGGTATGCTTAACACTTATTCCTTTGTACTCTATAATAATAATAATTGATATAAGGAAATTTGATCAAGGATAGCTGACAAATTAATGAGATGCTTATTTCCAGTCGGGTCCTTTAGTTTAACCCATTCGCTGCCATTTCCCACACTTACCATATTATTCTGACTGCCGCCAGACGATTTTATTCAGCTTAGGGTAACCTCCCGCAGTCAAAGGGTTAAGTGCCAACAGCATCTGGTGTTCCTAGGCGGTCACCTAACCCAGTACTAACCAGGCCCAATGTTATTTAACTTTGCTCATTGCACAAGAAACAGTACTGTACTGTATTTTCAACTTTGTGTGGCCATCTTGTATAGGTTATACTCCTTTGGTGATTTGATCCACTTCTGGATCCTTACCATTCTTAAGCTTGATTATTGCCTGTCTTCATTCATGTCCCAGTGATATAGTTCTGTCTTGCTTTCAACTTTTACTTAATGGCAGGTACTGATTATAATCGTTTATTATCTTTATCTTCATTCTATTTTCTTGTTTTTCCTTGGAAGAGTCCCCACTTTGTCTTCAAATCCATGTATCTCATATGTTGTGCATGGGCCATAACTTCTGAAAACAAGTGGGTGAAATTCACTTGTTGTATACTATATATACTTGGTGGAGGGTCTCAGAATTTCAGGTCACAGATAATATTCATATATCTGCAACTTTGTCGGGTAGCATCAGTACGTTTGTTTCACCGGCCACTTGTTTTTATTTTTATCTTCCTTTGCTTTCCTTTTTATTCCAGTGTATACAGGTACTCTACATTACAGTACAGTATTTTATTTTTAAACATGAACTTTACAATCTGAGTTTTGTTTGTACTTGTCAGGTGTGTGGACAATTGGCAATATTGGTCGTGAACAAGGACAGCTAAAGTGGGCTATGATTGGAGCTTATATTGTGCTTCCTTTCTCATTTTTCCATCCACCATTGGCTAACTGGAGTGCAATTTCTTGTGCTTTGCTCTTTACTTCAAGGGGGAAAGAATGGCGAAGAACTCCATATCCCGACTCTCCGTTTTGCAAGTAAGTCAGCGATTTCTTTCATTGTTAATACGTATAATTACTTCACCAATTCATACTAATTCAGCCCAGGGGTATTCTGAATAAATAAAAAGTCCAGTTCAGAGCAAAATATTTTAAAATTAAGCTATTTTTCTTTTAGCATCTCACTCATGGGTTCTTGTGCTTTACAAGATAATAGTTGCCCTGTTGGACATATGCTGTACTTATGCTAGAAACCTGGCATAGTCTGGTCAAAAGCCTGATTGAGTTAGGCTGAGAACCTGTTATAGTCAGACCAAGAACCTGTTATAGTACATTTATGTTCGAACCTTTTAATGTTAGGTTTAGAACCAGTAGAAATCCTGCCAAGAATTTATTGTTGTTAGGCTGAGAATCTGTTTTGTACAGTACTGTGCATAGCAGAGTGGACAGTGTAAGCTTACTGTTGGCTAGTGTGTAGAGGGTGTATGTACTGTACAGTATACAGTGCATGTACACTTCCTCCTTCATGGAGGGAGAGGAGAGTGACAGTTAGTAACACCTGCTACAGGAGATGGTACAGAATAAAGGCAGGCCATTCTGAATCATCATATCACCATTTGTCCTGTCTTCATCACAAACATCTGTTGGTGAGTACAGGATGGTGTATACAGTAGTATGCAATATTTGTTTATTTACAATATATTGTACTTGTACAGCAGTGTTTGCATACATAAATACAGCTCTGTCTGTCCATGCTAGGTGCGTGGTTTAGAATCTCGGAAACGTTTCCCCAGTACCCGGGGAAGTGGGATTATTTTCAGGATGAGAAAATTCATATCCATACCTGGAAATATCTCAATCCTGGAACCATTCTAAACCAATTATTTCAGCTAACAGGGATATCATATTTGCATATTTATTCTGTACCCAATTTTGTAATAGTAAAGTACCTGTATAAAGTTTTGTGGTTTTCTTCAGTTTAATCTTCAATTTCAGTAGTTTCCTTGACATATTTATAAAAGATAATATTTTTTTTATTTACAGTATTAATTAATTTTTATTTTTACAGGCGGTTCATGACTTTGATGATGTGTGTTGTGGTCTTCAACAGTTTCTGGGGCTCAGCCTTATATTTCAATGCAACAGTGACTGATAGTCAAGGAGAACGCATTAAGCTGCGAGATGCTGCCAAGAACTTTCTCAACTCTCCCATGTTCCTTGAATTTAAAGAGAATCTCAAAGTGATCTTTAATGATGCTCGGGAAAATGGATGGACGAACGCATGGACCAATTTCGTGGAGTTGCTCGATCCACTCGGGGAAGGACATGCCTTGAAGGTAACTTACTGTCACTGTTAACTCTCTCTGGATTGTAGTATTTGCCCTTCAAAATTTTCACATGGAATCTTAAAATATATAAAACATAAATCTTAAATGCACAGATCAATTGTGTCCGTCTAAATGGTGTCAGTGGCGGTAACACTTGTCATGTGATGTTATAACTCCTGTCACCTCACCTCACGTCTGCAGGGTGTGACCACCTATCCTAACTACCACACCTCCAGTAATTGGGTGTCAGTGGCGGTAACACTTGTCATGTGATGTCGTAATGCCTGTCACCTCACGTCAACAGCCTCTCAGCTTGGTGGTCCCTGGAAGGTTGACAATTTGACACTGACTGACTAGCTGGTGGCTTAATGTGGAGGTGAGGTAGGGGTCACTCAGCACCTGACAAATTCCTGTCTAGGTACTGTATTTCCTTTCAAAATATAAACTTGTCCTCTGGGCAAGTGCTGGGCACATGGTCATGAAAAATCACTTGCCTGGCCCCTAGTCCGGGCATGTCTGGACTGTCAGGCACTGCTAATCTGCACATCTTGGTTCAGGACATGGGAAACATTCCTCCCACACTCATACTTATCGCAGAACTGGTGGTATGCACACTCACGGCCTTGAAATTTTACTGGGCCCTCTGTCATCTATAATATATACTGTACTGTATTGCCTTGTGAAAGAAGGTGCAGGCAAGCTGTTGGTGTCCAAATTTGAACCAAATCAACCAAAAAGTTAATTTCTACTGTTTTTTACCAGTTGGATGCCACTACAGGATCCTCTGGTCCCAAGAGTGTTTCTTGACAGTGGGGAAGAGTCTTAAAGAGACACCTGGGAAGGGTCTTGAGAAATTTTCCTATAAAATTAATAATGCATTGTAATAAAAAAAAATTCACGTATGTTTATTTTTTCCCATCAATTTGAAACATGGTGAGGGTATGGAAATCATGTTTTTGCTTATGTTTGTCACTGGAAATTATTCAGGAGTATCTCTGTAGCAGCTAAAACTAAAAGTAGCTATTGAATTTGTTTTGTGCTTTCATTGTTGTGAAGACTGTTGCTTTCCCAGGATTGTAGTTGGTTTAATATACTATATAGGAGTTGAGAATAAAGAACTGAAGAGCTGTGCCAGGTGTAACACGTTCACCTTTTATTTGGGAGATTGCTGTTCCAGCTGCTGTTGTTTAATTATAGACAATAATTCAAATTTGTTACACTGATGTACCAATAATTTATTCCATCTAACTTTTATAACTGGCACAGTAGATCTTCCCCACTCATGTAATGTGTCACCAAATTGATTCCTAGGACTCCTCCACTTGTATAACTGAATTTTAATGATAGAAATCCAGTAAAAACCAGGAAACTCAACTGCAGCCCTTAAGGGGTCAGTAACACAGATCCTTCCATTCTATCTTTGGTTGTTGAAGATGAGCTGAAGGGTGGTTGAGAGTGTTACCCATTTTCTAGCTTGTTTCTAGCTCGTTTGGTATGTAGAACACAAGCACAAAGGTGTGGCATTGGGAGACTCCAAACTATTAACCTTGAACAGTTGAGTCAATAGTGGGAGCCCCTTTTTTAGGGGTTTTCAGTTTAGATGGCATATATGTGATCTCTGGTTTCCTGGTTTTTATTAGATTCTGGTGTATTATAGTCCCAGTCACATCAACAAGAGTGCCATTCTACAAGATTAGTGATATAGTACAGGAGTTGTGCAATCAATGTTTTGTTATAAAATGTGATACCAGGATCTTTTCCATATTTCTTACAATATATACATTCTGCAGGTTTTAGGTCTAACGTCAGGAGCTACTCAGGATGAAATTTCATCTGCCTACAGGAAGCTGGCAAAAGAATGGCACCCAGATCGGTAAGTTATCATTAAATGCATATAGTAAACACTGTTATATGGCACATTTGGATGATTGGTGGTGCTAGATTTCTAAGATTTCAAGTTTCTAAGGGGAATGATTTTTGAGATTCTTTGATAATACAGTACAGAAAACAATAGATATTACAATATTATCACTACAGTAAAATAAGAAATGCTGTTTAAATCAAAGAAATTATACAGCATGAAAAGTGCATAAAACTTTTGTAACTTTGCCTAGTCACTTTCATATGTAAAGTTCCTATAGCTGCATATGACATGCTTTCTCTTACCCCTGGCATTCTTCTTTGGCATTGTTGGAGACATTTTGAGAGTAATGTACAGGTACAGACCCTTGAAACTATATATGGCTACCGGTATGTCAACTTTTGCTCCCTCACACAAACTCAGTTGAATGTTTGTATTACTTTGTGAATAACAAAATAAAGACAATATCCATTCTTTAGATATAAAAAGTACAGAGTGACTCCCCAAATTCATGGGGGTTTAGGTTCTCAAAATGGCCGTGAATCGCTAAATCCGTGAAAAACTTTTGCAGACCGAGGGGGTACATGTGTTCAAAGAAATGGGTATTCCCTTTACGTGTTTGCCCTTAGGACGATTATTTCTTTTACCTGCCTGTATTGTATGTACTGTATATGTGTGTGTGTGTGTTTGTGTGTAGACACACACATACATATTTACAATACAGGTAAAGAAAATTACTGTCTCTAGAACGAATGGCTCCCTGTCCCAGCCGCGAAAATGACGGCAACTTTAAAACTACCCACAGACATTTGGGTACATCCAGGGTGTCATCCGTGAATAATAGAGGACCGCGAAATAAAAATCTGCGAACTTGAGGGGCCCCCTGAAGATGTACCATATTTTCCGCTTTATTCAACAAACTTATTTTCCACCAAAAGTCTGCAAAGTCTTACATATTGAAGGTTGATGAAAGCCGTGATTAAAACCAAGATAGTAATATTTAACCCTTACGCCCTGGGTGACTCTCCAGAATGCCTGACTGGCGGGCCCCGGGTGACGTTCCAGAACGTGCGCCTTTTCCCGCCACTGTTTAAATGCCCAGCACGGGTTATCATGTTCCACTGTGACTATTTGCCTGTCACGCCACACACTTGCCCACAGGGAAACTTCCTGAACATAATTGCCTACTTATGTTTTTTTTTTTCATTTTCATTGTTTGTCCATTTTATCATGTTGTATCAAAGTAATACAGTATTGCTAAAAGTAGTATAGTTGTATTGTAGTGTAGTATTACTGGAAAATAATGTTATGATTATATTATAAATGTATTTATTTGTGGAATTATTATTCCAATAATTATTTCTATGCACTACTTGCTCTACCAAACACAAAGACAGCCTGGCGACAGACTGCGTGTGTGTCGCCGAGCTGTTTTTATGAAAAATAATGCAAATAAAATAAATTCTAAATGAATTATTTATTGGAAATGAGTACTGTATTATAATCAGTTAATATATGCAATACTGGCAATCCCAGAGACAAAGGCAAGCCCAAAATAGTTGCTAAGTGCATAGTTGACCACGAGTGCTGGCCGTTAACAAGCTGTCCCCTTATCTCCCTTCCCCCTCCCTCCCTCTGTGCTGCCAGGGAAGTTTCTAGAGGGTCAATATATAGTTTTTCTTACTTTTAATTTTTTTATCATTTAAAAAAGGTAAAAATTTTGGGGGGGAAAAGTTGATTTCTCTCGATTTACCTGGGTGGGGAAGTATGACACCCTGACCCGGGGCTTAAGGGTTAACCCTTGAACCCCGGATGAAGCTCCTCTACATTCTTAATTTTTGCTGTATATTTTGAATGTCCAGGCTGGACGAAATAATTTATACAGTATTAGATATTTGTTTAATTGGCACCTCGGCTCACACGTACAGTAGTCTCTGTCTCAAGACTCGTGCTTCGCGATCAGTCACCCGTCCAGCTATCGTGATGGATGCACGTCCTTTGACCTCTGTTAAGTAATTTATTGATTCCATATTTGTTAGTATGATAAACAATAAAATCAATACATAGCATATCATATACTGTAATACAATAGAACATATCTTATTTAAAAAAATAGCTCCTTCCACACTTAAACCATTCTCTAATTGAAGAAAACAGTTCAGGCAGTCAAGCAATTGATTCACAGATTTGTGGCTACTGCGCTAGCTGTGTCGGGAGGGATCACAGCCCAGGAACCCACTGCCTCAACACACACTCGCTTCCCACTTACTGTACAGTATACACACCGATGCTCTTCATTTATTTTATTTTACAGTTTTTTATTTTCTATATTTCTAAGCCACATTAGAGTAGTTATGATTTTTCCACAACTTTAATAGTTTCAATACAAGTACTGTAACTATATACGAGGCTGCTGATGAGTCCGCCAGGTAGTTTATAACCAAGGGCTTGGCTATAACCACCACCACACATGCTTACCTCTCACACATACACACCCATACTCTTTATTTTCTTGATTTATATCGCATTTTATTTATTTCTAAACCACATAAAAGTATTGTAATGTTTTTCCACAACTTTTATTGTTTCTTTACAAGTAACAATAAATGCAGCGACTGGGATAACCAGTCAGCCATGCAGCTATTAGCCCACCACTTTCACACACATTCACTTTCCACTTATACCATATTTTTCGGCTTGGAAGACGCACATTTTATTACAAGAATATACCTTGAAAATTACCATGCGTCTTCCAGGACGCTAGTTGATTAGTTGTAGCAGAAGTTTTCTTAGGGTCAACTGAAATCAGCCCCTTACAAAGACTGTTACCTCATTACAGTACTTAACAATTAAAAGTATTCTCTATACAGTACTATAAAACAATTGATTTAACTAATATTGTTGATGTACTGCGAAAAATACGATTATTTACTTACTCAGTAGGTAAAAAATAAACGGCTGCAGTTACACAACCCTTGCTGCTGTGCGGTTTGTTTGCTAATGGCAGTGGTGCGGCAGCGCCATCTATTGAGGGATTGCGAAAGGTTGTCTGCTGGTCTCAAAGTGCAGGAATTTTTGTTTCTTCACACCAAAAATTTTAATTCAACTAATTTTTACTTTCAATTTTTTGTTTTTAAATAAATATTTTTTGTTTTCTTTAGACGTTGATATACATGTATACATTTGCTTACCTTCTACTGTTGGAAAATATTTCATGTCGTTCTCATCCCGATAAAAACAAGAGAAAGAATGTAAACACTACAGCCCGCTTGACACGGAGGTGACCAGATGTAGAAAATGAGTGCTGTATTAAAGATTTCACCTTCTTATACAGATTTTTTTTTAATTGATGAAAATGACGACTGATAAGCAGTTCTAAGTAATGATATTCAAAGAGGTGTGTGTACTTGTGCCAAAAGGGCTGTAGACGGTTTCACTGGTGTCGGTTAGTAAGTACAAAAAGGGTTTTCCTAGAATTACATTTCCAAAATCAGGGTGCGTCTTCCACGATGCAGCGTCTTCCAAGCTGAAAATTACGGTACACATCATGCTCAATCTTTTTGCATGGGTGGGCCACATTAGATGGGCAACTGTGTGATGAGGGCCGCACATTGACGTTAAGGTGAATAAGCGTAGTAAATAATATAAACATTAATAACATTGATTATTAAGTATTAACCATGTACAGTAGTACCCCTTGAACCCACAGGGTACCGCGGAAAGTGAAAACCGCGTAAAGTGAACAACAGAACATATGGGAATAATTCCAATAGAGACTGGCCCGACCCCCAAACTCCACTTTTTCCGACACAATACCTATGTTGTAGTAAAAATAACATCTAAATTTTATGATGGTATGCTCACACAATTAATATTTAAGAGAAATACAGTTGCCAGGTTAATGTCCATTCAAATAATGGACTCAAATCCCCCCCCCCCTCTTCCCAGCTCACTAGCTCCTACCTCTCTGAGAAATGTTTGGGTGAAACACTAGATTTTAACGTTTAGTAATAAATAATACCTCAGACTAAAGTTAGGATAATATAATTGACATTTCTGGATTCCTTGCAGGTCAGGGAATATTTTGAATGTAAACTTCATATATTTTGCACAAAAGATAAAATATTTGCTTTGTGTAAACCAAATTATTACATTAGATCTAAAATTTGTATGTCTAATGCAAAATCCATGATGTTTATATTCAAAATGATCATCATATTGTAAGAATTCCAGCAATGTAAATTATATTCTGGCCGGGTAATTTGTATGAATTTTATGAGCTAAAACATATATCTTCAGTAAATAAACAAAGAAATATTCTTCAAGGACACTATCTGTCAATCAAAATACTCCGCCCTAGCTGGGTCGGTCCCTCCCTCCCTACCAGAGAAGCTTTGGGAGAAAATAGTATATTTACATTTTTAGTAATAAATAATAACTCAGACTAAAGTTAGGATAATATAATTGACATTTCTGGATTCCTTGCAGGTCAGGGAATATTTTGAATGTAAACTTCATATATTCTGCACAAAGGATAAAATATTTGCTTTGTGTAAACCAAATTATTACATTACAGTAGATCTAAAATTTGTATGTCTAATGCAAAATCCATGATGTTTATATTCAAAATGATCATCATATTGTAAGAATTCCAGCAATGTAAATTATATTCTGGTCGAGTAATTTGTATGAATTTTATGAGCTAAATAAAAAAAATAAAAACAATTATACTTCACTGCGTATATGAGTAGATGCACCGCGGAAAGTGAAAGTCCAGTGAAAGTCCGGTTCTGGCAAGGTACCACGTAAATGAGAAATCATGAGAAATCGGGGAAAGTGAAACCGTGTAAAGCGGGGTAATACTGTATTGTAAACTTAAAGAAGGAATCTTAATCAGAACACCTTTTACAGAATGGTATTTGTTTATGTATTATATTTCTATAAAGTATGGAGTACAGTAATATTAATTATACAGTGAACCTTCGAAAATCCAGACTAAAAAGGGGGGGGGGGACCACTTGTCCAGAAAAGCCGATTGTCCGGATTTTCCGGCGAATAATAAATGATATAAGAAACACCAAAAATACAGTACTATTGTAGTGCTAAACAAATTACCGTATGTAAACCATGTATTTACCTATGATAACATACTGTAATAAGAAACATTGTATCATTACTAGAGTGAATGAAATAATATTCCCACAAGCTACAATTGTCAACTCTGTTTATGTTTCCCACCTCCTCGGGCACCTGTGTCCAAGCAACTGATGGGTCAAGCAGCGCCCACGGGCCTAAAATGTTCTTTGCTCTGGTTTGGGAATGTTTCTTGGGGAAACTTCTAGGAGGCTTCTTAGCCCGGAACCCTCTAATTTTTTGTCCGGTTCTTCCGAAATCTGGATTTCCCGGGTCCGGATTTTCGAGGGTTTACTTCTATTAATTGTCGAGGGCTGCATTAAATCCCTCTGAGGGGCACATGTGGTTCTCAAACAGTGGGTTGAGCATCCCGCGTGGGTCGCACGCATTACGCCATTCCGAGATTGCGTCATATCTCGGAATATTGTGAGTTATTGCACATCACATTTTCATAGCAGTGACAATGCAGGAAAAGGATTCAGGTAGCGACCGGCGTAAAACTGGTCGATCCTATATAGATTTATCATATAACAGTCATCATCTGTACTATACTAGACCTCAATTTGGGGAAATAATGTTAATTTCCTTGGGAATTAATAATTCAAAATGAATCAGCATTACTCTCGTACACCAGAAAATTTGATAAGGTTGTCAGCTTCCAAATACTGAGACAAAATTTATTTTACCAGAATGGATATTCTACAACTGTTAATTGAATTGGAAGTGGCTACTTAGATGGGAATTCTCAGCTTGGCAGACGTGTCCAGCTATAAGAGTCGTTACATTTGGTTCCTTAGGTTCTTTTGGTATTCCTTTTTTGTTGTGTTCTCTTCCTAATGTTGCTTGTTAACCTGCGCACCCCTTCCAAAGGTTAATAAGGAAGTTTTTTTTTTAAGTTTTTGATAATCATTGGATTAGGATGAACTCGAGGTTCTTCTTGTGTAGAATTAATTTTAAATTGATTTTCTTCTATGGTAATTCTTGTGCAGAGTGATATTAATGGAGAAATGAGCATACCAATAATAAAAACACTGCCCTTATTTACATGTTGGCAGCCATGGAGCAATTCATATGGTTTGAGCAATCTAGAATACATAATACACCGACAGTATAGACATTCCTTGTGGTAGTGATAGCTTATAGGGATACTCTATGCTTCACAATCTTCAATATGGCCCTTAGTCACAAGGGTCCCAGATTTGAGGGTGTAAACCTGTTCATATTATTAAGATTAAAGGAACGAACCTGAGGAAATATGTGGGGCTTTGAGAGTAAACTATCTTAGGAAGCATGTGGGAGCTATGATAACTTGTAAACATTAGTGGCATTTCACTCAGTGTGCACAAGTTTGAAATTCCAGAGCCTGGCCAGTTTCCTAAGGGATAATATGGGATGAGGAATTAGGTGTTTACCATTTTCTCAAGGATTTTGGTATCTCTTGTACCAGATAACAGACAATTTGCCATACAGTATTTAATATTTTATGGAGGAAATTATGTTTAATATCAGTTGATAAAACTTTGAACTTCCAGTTCATGACCACTGTCTAGAGTTCATTCTCTTAGGCATGGTTAGAGGGTTGTATATAGTATATGTGTGTGGTATGCATTTAAAATGTGATGCCTTTTTTTATTGTTTTTAAGAAGTAATTAACTTTAATTCTTGTTTCATATAATCTGTTTGTACATCTTTGTTCCTTTACATGAAAATTTGTGTGCTGTAACATTTCTTCCTTAGTAAAGCTCATGCAAATTTATCTTGTCAAGAAACTAGTCTCATACATCATTGTGCACTCATTTTCTCCTCACTACCTTCAATCTTGTTCAGTACCTCTCCCCACACACCTCACTCAGTCTCACTTAGATACTTCCAGCCTTGTTCAATATCTCCTCCCAAACTTATCTTTCATCATTTTCTTGATACCATCTATCATGTTTAGTATATCCTCCCATACACTTCACCCACTCTTTATTTTAATTGATACCCTCTTGTGTAGAATTCACTTTACTGTATATCAGGCAAATTTTTGGGGGCATTACACACAATTACATGTGTTTGCTTGATATATTTGTTTTAATCCATTTGACAGGCACTCATTTGAAAACAAGGATGAAGCTCATAAAAGATTTATGGAGATCCAGGAAGCCTATGAGAAACTCTCAGACATAAAGAATCGAAGAAAACGGAAGAACACTAAACTTCAAGAACAAGATGTAAATTCTGGTTAAAGTTCAGGATGTATGTGAAGAAACAGCAGATTAAAATGTTACACTTGAGGTAGTTCTGTCTAGTATACTGCTCAGCAAGGAAAATTCTTGTAATAATCCTGGCATTACCTCAGCAGGGTTTTTTTCCTTAACATTAGGTACTTTTGAGGAGTTAGCCATGGAGCATATTACTGTAATGAAGAGAAAGAAGCCTGAAAGGAATGGAGCCTATCCATTATCTCTTGTGAGTTTTCTATGTGAAACAAACAGATTACTCCCTACAGGTGTAACACTAAAATGTTGTTTAGTTGTAGATTGACTCGGTGTGTAGCAATTCCATACTGTACTTGACATAATGACGCAAAATACTTTACAGAAGACACTTTGCACAAGATTTTAACATTTTAGTAGACCTATGTAAAGTAAAATGGTTATAGTACAGAACCCTCTTCAGTGGTAAAGAAAATTTGTGAGCATCACTCCCAGCCTTTAGTGGGTCCATAGACAGTGTGAGTTGGTGTATGCTAAGAAACATAAATATATTTTGTAGTTGTATGGGTAGGTAGTGTGATTGGTGGAAAATTGTGCTTGCTGGTTGTAGCATGAGGTGGGGTTAAGTGATGTTCCTCAGGGGGCTTGTTGATGCAAAAAATGAAGTATAGATGTAGTGACAAAGGAAAATGTTTATGATATAGATGGTTGGTGGTGGGGAGACCGCTTGATCTCCTCCAGGGAATGAAGGCAGGAACACCTGACAGTTTCAACCCTCAGTTGACATCACATCCATACTGGACCCAACTCTTGTTTAAGCTGTATTATTTTTGAGTGACATGATCATTTACTTTGGTTTATTGTCAGTTTTTAAGATATTAGAAGATTATTTATTTAATACTTTGATAAAATTATAATGCTTTATGAGGGGAATTATATACAGAACTGAAATTAGACCCACTAGTGAATGTAGGAAGTGGGTCCACAAGAGTTGCAGTGCAGTAGGATGATGGAGGGTAACAACTGGCCCTATCAAGGCAGGAGAAACTCAACTGTGTTGTTGGGTTGAGCTACGTAGGTGACGGAATCAGTGTTGGAGGCAGTATTGAAGCTACAGTAGCTCAGTTTCATGAGTCAAAAGTGGCTGGAGGAAGTTTAGGGAGTTGTTGCCTTTATTGAAAGGAAAATATATGCAACTGGCTTGAGAAGTGTGTTGTTGCATGATACTGAAACATGGTAGTTAAAAAGGATAGCATAATCAAGCTTGAATCAGCTGAAATGAGAATGGTGAGGTAGATATTCAATGTGACACTGAAAGATAGGAAACCTGTTCAGAGTGAGGAAAGTGGCTGGGTATTGATAGGATTGGGAAATTTTGCAGAGGTAGGCTGAGATGGTTTGGGCATGTAAAAAGAATGGACGAGACAAATTGGTTGAAGAAATGCGGAAGTAATGAGAGTTAGGGGTAGGTCAAGAATGACGGGGGGTTAAGAAATTACTTAAGATTTAAGAACCTGAGAAGACAGGGTGCAAGACAGAGTAAAGCATGGAGAGCTGCTATCAGGTAATTATAGCTTACTTATGCAAGTATGGGAAATGGCCATAAAAAGTTGTTGTTGATGCCTGCTCATCAGCAGGACTTCTCAACTAAGTTATTAATATTTCTTGTAATGGGCCACACTAATGTTCAATAATGAATTAGAACTGTAATACTAATTTTAACTAACATACAATGTGAATGAGATCAACTTGAGGCATTATAAAATAATTTTCAGGGATACAAGGCAATAAAATTTACTTAAATTCATTCAGAAGTTTATCTTCCTGCGGATTTATGGACTATTGTTTTGAATCCGTTTTCCATTATATTTTTATTTTATTTTTTACTTTGCTTGGGGGGCTAACCATAAAAGGCATTAGGTTTTGTGTGTGCTAAGAAAATAGCCACTTTTATATGTTGCTCATGCTGGGTATAATTAAGCAAGGTAAAGGAATTACTGTACAATACTGTATTGTACTAGTTTTGCACATGATTTCTGATTTGTTTACACAAAAGTTAACAAGAATATCCTAAGCACTAATATGTGTTTATGAAGTTGTTGAAGAAATGTAATTTATTTAATGTTAAAGGAATTTGTGCTATTCATGAAATAAATTTCAGCATAGTTATGACACTTCTGAAATGTTTGGAAGAACAGTGACAAATACATCGATATAATTTTTTTAAGATAGTCCCAGTTTGATATTTGTTTACATGTGCTTAAATTAGACTAAATTTACTATCTTTTGAGACCAGTTTTATTGTAATTGATTTGTGAGTTATGGAGATACAATATGTGGAAAATAAATTACTCTAATTTAATCATGATTATCTAAAAAAAAATATATTTTGATGTTTTTGTCGCTGTTCCCCATTATCTAAAAAAAATATATTTTGATGTTTTTGTTGCTGTTCCCCATGTGCCTATTATCTATGTTGAGGTTTGATGTTCTGGTATTTGCACTATTGCACGTGGACTCACAGGGTTATAAGAACTAAACCTCTACAGACAGTCCCTGGGTTATGTACAAGTTCTGTTCCTACGGACATTCTTAAGTTGAACCACATACCTTATGTGCTTACTGTACTTAGAGAACAATGTTTAAAATTCCACTATATCATATTCCAAGTCCTTATATACATCTAAAATAACTTAATTTAAGAGAAAAGAAGAAATAGAATGACAAAATACAGTAAACGAAGGTACAAAAAAGTTATCAGGTAAACATACTGTAAATTTAAAGTTTAACTTTATGGGACCTTGTTCGTAATGGCAGATGTTTGTAAGTTGGATGTCCGTAACCCTGGGACCTCCTGTATACTGTTACTGGAAGAGTTTCCTTTTTTCCAATTCTCCATCATCTAAATTCACACCAGAAATTCAACTTATCTTAATTAAAGGGTTCAGTACTTGCATTTCTCTCTTTATGCTAACCTGGCATAAAGATGACAGTGTTGCACAGAGATAATGGGGAAAAATCACGCAAAAATCTCTATGATGGTGTATACATAACATTGGCAAACAACACATCGGGCATAAGTTCAACACTAATATATTCTTCTGAGCACATTTCATAGAAACCTACTACATCTAATATATATTATGATTTACTGTTTCCAATACGAACCCACAATCTATACACTGGCAGTAGCATTTGTAGGTACAGCCACACCAAGTTCCATTAGAACACCTAATAATTCCTCTAAGCACATTGTACTGTATTAAAAAACGATTAATTTTATTTAAATATTAATGTGTAACTTAATGTTGTTACTGTAATGGTAACTTCTCATTCTTCTTAATAATAATAGTAATGAAGCAAACAGACAACATATATTGTACCTCTTTATTAAACAGTGACATTGTGTTATACAGTAGTGTTGACATATAGTGTTTCTTCTTGGTATTTCTCCCTTTTCTTTGTACAGTATTCTTTCTTTCTCTTCTTAGCCTCTCTTCCTTCCTCTTCTTTTTAGTCTTCTTTCCTCCCCTTCTTAATTATCTTTTTCCCCTCTTCTTAATCTTTCCTTCTATTTCACGTAAGAGAGGTCATGCCACAATTGTTAGCTCCTTATTAACACTCGAGCTCCATGACTGATATTTGTGTCAATTTTTATTCTTGTCTAATTGGTACAGACACCATTCTCACTTCACTCAAAAGAGAAAAATTCACCAAAGATCGAGTGATTATGATTGATGAGTAAGATTTGGGCACTTCACTCCTCGAACTGTTCTCTCTGATGGTAATCTAACACTATTGTAATTATATATGGTACAGTATATGGCAACCCCTCCTAGCATGAGGCTTGAACACTTCAGTAGTCTCCCAGTTGTGCACTTTTCCTTTAAACTTTCTTCCGTTGTTCCTTCCGCACACCTGCCATCCAACGTGCAGTAATATTCACCTGTAAAATTTATTTTTTTACTAGTTTTACAATATTTTCTTCAGTATTTACTTATTGAAACTTGTAACTGTTGTTTGTGTGAACTGCTGTTGATGGATTTTTTATTTCAAAATCACTTATAGCCAAACTGTACATGCTAGAAAAATTCTAAAAAGACCATAACAAACCTACACATTTATCCTAACCAAACGAATAAAATCATGAAACAAATAAAAGTAATGGCTAAAATTTAAAAGAAAAAGGACAATTTAAGAAAAGATTCCCCCCCATACCCCAGCTTCTGATTTCATCAATGTAAAGTTTAAATGTCTGGTATTTTTGTGGTATACAGTATCTGTTATTGTGACAGAGCAATTTTACATCTAATGTACAGTACTGTATTGTACTGTACTTATTTGATTTCATACGGAAAAAAAGGTTGTAAAAAATTCATCCAAAGAAAAAAAGATGCAGCATGGCACTTCCAGGCCATAAGGTCACAACTAGCCTCATGTGTGGAAGGAATTAGGTGGATGAGTGTTAAACAGTACGGTAAGTCCTCCTCCAACCCGAGGGTTGGGTTCCTAAAAAACGACGTGTTAGAGGAATCTGCGTTAGAGGAACTTAATACAGTATTTAATGAGATTAATAAGAATTGGGAACACCACCACATAAATTCTCATCAGCTGACTCACAGACGTGTGGCTGCTGCAGGGCCGGCTGTGTGTATGCCATCATGTCACATCTAGAGGGAGTGCACCCACAGTTACATATATCTAGCCATAACCCACTGCCTCGAGATATTCACTTCCCCCCCCCCACACACACACACACACACCCATGCTCTTAATTTTTCTTATTTTATAGTTTTATATTATATTTTATTTATTTCTAAGTTACATTAGAGTATTGTAATGATTTTTCCACAACTTATAGTTTCATTACAAGTGAGTCGGCCATGTAGTAGTTATTTATATTTATATTTTTAGCCAAGGCCTTGGCTAGAACCACCTCCACACATGTTCACTTCTCACACATACTCACCCGTCTTCTTCATTTTCCTTATTTTTCAGATTTACTGTATATATTTTCTTTATTTCTAAGCTACCTTAGAATACCATAATGGTTTTCCACAACCCTTGTCGTTTAATTATTAGTTAACAACATACGAAGCTGGCGAGCTACCGTTGCTTCACCCAGGCCACTTTGTAACTTTTCAAAAATTTTAATTTTCTCTTCTAATGTCATCACTTTACGGCTTTTCTTAACTCCACCACCACTTGGAGATAATGTACGTTTAGGAGCCATACTGTTTAAGGGTTTGTTCCCCCTCCCAAAAAACAGTAAAAAGAGGAAAAAGTATATCAACATGGACACACAGCTCTTTGCCTGATTACAGCTTACAAGAGTTGAGGCTGAGGGAGACATGTGTTAGCTAATGTGTTAACAAACTGCATAAATTTGAATTTTCCTGTTCGGAAAATACATTAGTCGCATTTATTTTTGTGTGTATATGTTAATTTGTGTTATAGGAATACGCGTTGGAGGAGGACTTACTATACAGGTATTGAATAGAAGATATTCACATCTGTCTTGTCACCACCCTTGTGGGACAGGTACTGTAAGTGGGCATTGTCAATATTGTCATAATTTGTTTGTTTGTTACCATGGGTGTCACTAATAGACTTTTTTTTATGTAAGCTCTGCTGCTTTCTGGATATTAACAGTGTATTCTTGTTTTATTTTATTGTTATTTTGTTACTATTTTATTAGTCAGTATTGTTTGAATATCATTTCGTAAATTATTACAATATTTTCCGTACAAACCCATCAGATATTAAGGTATTTAAATACAATTCTCCAGGTCTTGGAAGGTGTTTTTCTCAAACATGTAATCCAAGTACCAGGTACTGACACCATAATGAGCTTATGTAAGTTAAAATACACTACATTACTATATGTATTCAATTTGTAGCATACAGTACAGTGTAAATTTATATTTACAAATCTTATTATCTGATGTATTTGAATTGAAACTAGTACATTAATTTATAAAATACTGTACACGTATGGGTATAGTATTCTGTTAACAGTCTTTTCCTAAAATGGGCTTAGAGGAAATTTATTACGGTGTTTAACTTATGTAAGCTGGAGACAAACAAACACTCCTGCTACTAATGATGTGTGTACAGTATTGTATAGATTTATATTAACCCTTTGGTTATGAGGAGAGTCTCTGTGCAGAATAAACTTGTCTGGCATTAGCTAATTATAATAGTAAAAGAGAAGTGGTTAAAGTTTAGTATTTGGTTGGTTTGTATGACAAATGCTTTAATGATTTATGAAATGTATTAATAATTTTATAATAAAATGTGCTGAGAGGGAACATTTATGGTGCTTTAACTGGTCAAACATGAACAAACATTCAGTTTTAATAGTTTATATTGTAGGTCTATATTGAAAATTATATTTTGCAAACTATATTAATAGTGCCCAGAGGATATATTAGTATGTTTAACAGTTTATCACTTACATAAGGTCGGTGTGTTGCTTGACCCATTGTCTTAAATAATTGCCAGCCATCGCATGAGTCTGGTCAATAGCAGACAGTGTTCCTAAATATCTGGACAAAAACACATCTGCTGTTGGAATTATTCTGTATTGAGAAGTCCATTATTGAGAGATTTATTGGATCTAATTGACACCTTGACCAGGTCACCACTTTAAAACTTTATCACAATGTTCTTTAACCTAAAATACAAGTTAAATACACTTAACTATTCTTATCATTTATATATTTATAATGTGTCTGAGCACAACAGCTGCATAACATTAGTGCAAGATACACTCATCACCTCCCCCAGGTTGTGCTGATACAACTGACGCCTAAATTTGTTTTGTTTTTACCCCAAGGTTAAACTTAAGCACACTCCTGTCTTTCTAATTACTATTTAAATATATATTTTTATGTAAAATAGCACATAAGCATAAACGCATGAATTTGTTGTTACTGTATAGGTATTCCCTCTAGCACATTCTACAATGTACTTGTATTATAAACTACAGTATATCAATATGTTGTAATTTGTAAATTACTGCTGTTTTCAATACAAATACACTGGATGCAATAATAATATACTTAAATACAAATCAATTCACAATAATACTGTACTGGTAATTGGAACGATTTCTTCGTCTTAGGCACTATACTTGTGACACACATAATGTGAATAAGTCTTATTCAATATGTTTTGGGTTTATTGCAGTGTTGTTATTATTTTTTACTGTATTTATTATTATTATTTACAGCATTTATTATTATTATTACAGTATTATTTAATAATCAAACACATATTAATGTTTTGACAATGAGTATTACCCCTTTCATTGACTTGGTCAGCCAGGAATACAACAGATAAATTTTAGGTGGATTTAGTCATACTTGGGTCACTCAGAAATGAATCTCCATTTATATTTTGGAGTCAACTGTACACATTTATTTGTTTACGCTTTCATGCCCTACCCTGTTTTTATATTAGACTTTGATGTACATAATTAGAGGTATTGAATGTTAATGTAGCACAAAGCTAATATTTTTTTAACATGCAATCTCGGTATATCATTAGTAGGGTTACCACTGTTCAGGGGCAATATTAATTGGCTACCTAACGTATGATCATTCTACGTTGGTTACTCTTTAAGATTGGAGCCGTCCCTTCCAATTTGTGTTCTTCTAAATGAATGTAATGTACCGTATATAATCTATGAAGGGATGAAACGTCTTTTCCCTTAAGTGTTTCATATTTTTAGCTGATGTTACTGCAGCTAACAAGAGGACCTGCCTTATTCTCCCACATTCTTTTTCGTGGAGGTTTGTTGATTCCCATTGCTCAGTCCTATATTTTATTGGAAAGAAACCAATGATATTTCCATTCTTGCTGCTGATATTAGTATGAGTAGTTCCACACACACACACACACACTCTGGAAGTAGTACATACTGTACCGTAGTTTGCAGGGGACCTAGGTCTTGCATATAAATTTAACCATTTATGGAGTTTAATATGCGCTGTTTACTTTGGTGGAGAAAGCTTGAGGAATCTGACTTAACCACAATTAATACTAATGATTATAAAATGAATGATAACATACCATTCATCAAACTACATTTCATTTATATTTTTATATTCAAGTCTAGCTATAACCCCTTTTGCCTCAAACCTGGAGCATTTGTATTAAATATGTGGTTTAGATTAATTCTCTGAGGGGAGTAGCAGTGTGCAGGGACAGATCCAGGAATATCAAAAGGTACAAGAAGTTGTTAGTGAGGGAACGTGGCGAGCACAGAAAGCCAACCCAGCTGTTTTTTTGTTGTTTTTTTTTGGGGGGGGGGGTTTGAGTGTGCCGCTCTCCCCCCTCCCCCCAATTTTTATTTTTAAATCTGACCGCATGATATTAGGAGATATTCTGAGGTCAATAGGAATTACTTTTTACTGCACAAAAAATGCATTAAAGAAAAAGTATTGTCATTTTCTGATGAAAAGGGGGGTGCAGACCCCAACCTGGATCTGCCCTTAGTGTGTGTTATCTGGATTAGGGGAGCAGTGTGTGTTATCTGGAGTAGGGGAGCAGTGTGTGTTATCTGGAGTAGAGGAGCAGTGTGTGTTATCTGGAGTAGAGGAGCAGTGTGTGGTATCTGGAGTAGAGGAGCAGTGTGTGTTATCTGGAGTAGAGGAGCAGTGTGTGTGGTATCTCACAGATGAAGGGCAGTGTGTGTTATCTCTGGAGTAGAGGAGCAGTGTGTGTTATCTGGAGTAGAGGAGCAGTGTGTGTTACCTGGAGTTGAGGAGCAGTGTGTGTTATCTGGAGTAGAGGAGCAGTGTGTGTTATCTGGAGTAGAGGAGCAGTGTGTGTTACCTGGAGTTGAGGAGCAGTGTGTGTTATCTGTAGTAGGGGAGCAGTGTGTGTTATCTGGAGTAGAGGAGCAGTGTGTGTTATCTGGAGTAGGGGAGCAGTGTGTGTTATCTGGAGTAGAGGAGCAGTGTGTGTTCGCTGGGTAGGGGAGCAGTGTGTGTTATCTGGGTACAGGAGCAGTGTGTTATCTGGAGTAGGGGGAGAGGTGTGTGTTATCTGGAATAGAGGGCAGTGTGTGTTACCTGGAGTAGGGGAGCAGTGTGTGTTATCTGGAGTAGGGGAGCAGTGTGTGTTATCTGGAGTAGAGGAGCAGTGTGTGTTATCTGGAGTAGAGGAGCAGTGTGTGGTATCTGTAGTAGGGGAGAGGTGTGTGTTATCTGGAGTAGAGGGAGCAGTGTGTGTTATCTGGAGTAGGGGAGGTGTGTGTTATCTGGAGTAGGGGAGCAGTGTGTGTTATCTGGAGTAGAGGAGCAGTGTGTGTTATCTGGATGAGCAGTGTGTGTTATCTGGAGTAAAGGAGCAGTGTGTGTAATCTGGAGTAGAGGAGCAGTGTGTTATCTGGAGTAGAGGGCAGGTGTTATCTGGAGTAGAGGAGCAGTGTGTTTATCTGGAGAAAGGGGCAGTGTGTGTTATCTGGAGTAAAGGAGCAGTGTGTGTTATCTGGAGTAGAGGCAGTGTGTGTTATCTGTAGTAGAGGAGGTGTGTGTTATCTGGAGGGAGCAGTGTGTGTATCTGGAGTAGAGGAGCAGTGTGTTATCTGTAGTAGAGGGGCAGTGTGTGTTATCTGGAGTAGAGGAGCAGTGTGTTATCTGGAGTAGGGGAGCAGTGTGTGTTATCTGGAGTAAGGGCAGTGTGTGTTATCTGGAGTAAGGCAGTGTGTGTTATCTGGAGTAGAGGAGCAGTGTGGTATCTGGGTAGAGGCAGTGTGTATCTGGAGTAGAGGGCAGTGTGTGTTATCTGGAGTAGAGGGCAGTGTGTGTTATCTGGAGTAGGGGAGCAGTGTGTGTTATCTGGAGTAGAGGGCAGTGTGTGTTATCTGGGTAGAGGCAGTGTGTTATCTGGAGTAGGGGAGAGGTGTGTTTACCTGGGTGAGGAGCAGTGTGTGGTCTGGAGTAGGGGAGGTGTGTGTTGTCTGGGTAGGGGAGAAGTGTGTGTGTTATCTGGAGTAGAGGAGCAGTGTGTTATCTGGAGTAGAGAGAGGAACCCTCAACTGTACACTACAGTAATACAAAACTTGAAAGCTGATTCAGGTATAAGAATATACAGTATAGTATAGTATACATATATTGTAAGTTGGCCTGTTTTCTGTTATGAAAATGTCAAATTTTCTTTGAAATTTTCCATTTTCTATGAAATTATTATCCTATAAAATGGGAGGGGAAGAGGTGGTACAGCGAGGGGGGGGGGAAGGAGACGGATGTATAAATTGGATAATTTTGTCATTAAGAAGATATGTAACCAGGTAAAAGAGTTCATCACTATTTATAGACTTGAATATGGTGGAAACCTGCTGTCCCAATGGACTTCATCACAATATACCCTGTATTAGCCTTGTTAGTACTTACTCCTTAGTCTGTAAGTTTGTACTCACCCCCAAGATGTGAATTATATATAAAAAGTGCTGAAGAACTTTTGTTTTCTATTTTCTTATGTGGGTTATCAGCATAAAATTTTCCATTTTTATGATGAAAATTTTCATATATATATATATATATATATATATATATATATATATATATATATATATATATATATATATATATATATATATATATATGTATATATATATATATTTGCCTGTATAATGTTTATCTATCAGACCAAAGCATCCAGGCCAGTTGTATAACATAGGCTTAGCAGTAACCAGGGGAACAGGTGTTCACCCACGGAAGTTGACACACCCTACAGTGACTAAGGTGAGATAAAGACCTGACCCAAAGGAGGCCAAGGTCACCAAGAGAACCAGAATTCTCACCGCCATGCGATTAGCTTAACCCGGCGTTATGACCTTGTCAGGGCCGGTGCAAGATGATTTGGCGCCCTAGGCAAGCCTTGATGTGCGCCCCCTTGAAAGTTTTGATAAGCTAATGTAGGTACAGTAACCCATTACTACATTGTTTTCATCTTGTGGCTTTATTACTTCACCCATGCAAATAACCAATTATTGTTATTACATTAAGTCAATAAATCCTTGACGTAAACTTCAGAGGTCAGGTAACCTTGCCTCATCCCGAAAAAGACCGGGAAAGGGCGGCTCAGCCGCCCTGGCAGTAAGGGAGGGGAGGGGATGGTGGGGTTGGGAGAAGGGTTCCTCAGATGTCAGCCTTCAGGTCACTGCTCGACAGTTCTCCAGGCCGCCAAAGATAAGGACCCGGGTTAGTCCCTCCGGGGGGTTAACGAATAATATTAAAAAAGAAAACACAGTCGGCTACCGTCTACCTACCCTCGCCTCCCTCCGACCCCCCACCCTTCTAACATCCTGCTCCGACCCTCCACGGCTCCACCACAGTGTCCACCACAGTTTTCCCTTCATTTTTAATTTTATCCAAGTTTGCCCTGAATTTGTGGCGCCCCCAGATGTTGGCGCCCTAGGCGATCGCCTAGTTCGCCTAGTGGGTAGCTCCGGCCCTGGACCTTGTTAATCCAAGGAACTGCTATCCAGCCAGTACTTCTGTTACCTGACCAACCAGCCGGTCTAGACACACCCAGATTAGTATTAATGAAGAGAGGTCATCTGCCGGCTGGAACTCTCCAATATAAGGGGCCTGCAGCCCCTTCCACAGGATGATTCTTATAACCGTGAAGGGCCAGCAACACACGTCCCCAGTCCCGCTCATCGAAGAAGTTGTCACTAAGCGTAGCGAGGTCTCAGCCTGGTCCATCGTGTAAAAGTAAGTGCTGGCTGTGTAGACGGTAGTAGTGCGGTGATCCTGAACCTCCCCAACGATCACCTTAGTAGAGGTGCCCATTTTACTTGTTAGGTAATAGGAATATATCATTGTCTATTATATATTGTGTATGAACCTCCATTAATCCCCCCCCCCTCCGTTGAACTAGTAATATAAAGCTGTAAAACGCATTTGTGTTTTATATGCAGTATAGTCTTGTCCCCCCAAAACACCTAAATTTGCCTGTAAAATGACACCAAGTCTTCGGTGCCTGAAATATGCAAATTTGCCTGATGTATTGGGGCAGGAAATAATAATTCCACCAACTGATATTTGCGAGAGGTATACTTTTATAAAGTTAGAGATTCCTATTTATTTTCTATGCCGAGAACTTTCTATAACCTTCTAGATTATATTTCTCTTTTTTTCCAAGTCTTTCTTTAATTTCTTTTTCTTCTATCATTTTCTATATTCTTATTTATTGCATTCCTTTAATGTTCTTATTTATTTATATTCTGTATTTCCTCTAACTTACTTTATGCGCAACTTTATTTAGTTATATTCTGTTCAGTGGATTAACCTGGGAAAATCACATCATTGTCTAACATTACACATTAGTATAATTATTATACTTACATACCGGTAGTAGGTTGCCACCATCCAGGCTTTTCTTTAGAATATAATTTCTATCGTTAACAAGGAGTAGCGTGGTAGACACGAGAGGTTAGGCAAGTGAGTACAGTGTATATCTTCTACTAACCAATATTTATTAAAATCATCTTTGAATATTATGACAATCTGACCGTTTACTCGCAACAGCAAAAACTAGGTTCAAATCACCAATTACTTTACTGTAACCTTGAAACAAAACTGTCCACTAGGTCTTACTTTATAAGTAACAAAAATAGATCTTCAATTAAATTACCTCCACTACTTGTACCTCCTTAAGGGTATTATTATCTATCATTAACAATAAAGATGGTCACTCTACACACTTGTCAATAGCTCACAGGGATATTAGTACAGTGCTTGTATCATCATACATGGAACGTACGGTCCGACTAATTACCCAAATATAGCCGCAATGAAGTCAAATAATGGTCCTACATGAATAAATCGGACTGCTAATCACTTCTCGACTAATATTTGGTGTCACAAAGTCACAAAAAAATTGGTAAACTTAATTTAATCTGAGTTGTGTTGGGTTAGGTTAGGTTAGATTAGGTTAGGTTAGGTACATGCACTTGATCTATTAACTCGGATTAAATTACGTTTTCCAATTGTTTGTGACCGTGACCCCAAATACAGTTTAGTGATTAGGTTAGGTACATGCACTTGATCTATTAACTCGGATTAAATTACGTTTTCCAATTGTTTGTTACTTTGTGACACCAAATACTAGTCGAGAAGTGATTGGTAACCCGATTTATTCATGTAGGACCATTATTTGACTTCATTGCGGCTACATTTGGGTAATTAGTCGGACCCTTCGTACGTTCACCAGCACATCTCAACTGAGGAGGTACAGTGGCTGGCTGGCGCGTTATTCAGCGCATTTTGGACAATGAAGCAGCAGCCATTGAAATTTTTAGGGATCACGTTGTTCTTGTTTCATCTGTATAGTGTCCAAGGTGTAATTCAGTGTCATAGGGTGTAGATCACCATGCATAGTACTGTGGTAAGAGACAGACAAAGACACCACTTCCTCATTCAAGTTGCATCACACTAGGGGTTAGGTTAAGTTAAGTTAGATTTTTTAGTTTTGGTCAATTTATGATAGTAACCAGGTTTCGGTTTTTCCATAAAAAATACTTTTTCACATTTCAGATTTCTAAGACATTTTTCTTATATGGTATTTCTGCTGGAAATTTATATTTTTTTTTTAGTATTTTAATAGATAAAATTACCAAAAATATTATTTGTTTTAAGTGGGCAGGGTTTGAAGTCGAGGGAAAATGTCGGGTAAAATGCTAAAAAGAACACCAAACAAACCTTTGAAAACCTTTCCTAACTTATAAATATCTTAAAACTATAGAAAGCTTACCTTAGTCATGTTTTTGATGTTTAGTAAGTGATAGTGGTGGTGTTTTCAGTGTTCAGATGAAGAGGGATCAATAAACTCGAAAGCAATTCTTAACCTTTTTTATAGGTTAGGTGTTCTGATTTCTCTGGATAACTGAGGTGCCATGGTGAATGCACCAGTCTGGCAGCCCTCCTTTGGATGTTTACAATGAATTGACAGTCTCTAGCATATCTCAGGGACCAAACAGGATGGCAGCACTCCAATCAGGGAAGCACCTCACTCTTGAAGAGCATTACAAGGGTTGCACCATCTAGGTATTTGAACGCCCTTATTATAAGACCCACAAACCCATTTGCTTGATTCACCTTCTCACAATGGCCCGAGAACTTCAGTTTGTTGTCAACATACACACCCAGGTTCTTTTCACATATGGTCAAATTTAATGCCGTTTCTTTGTTTTGTTGGAACATGCGATATGCCTCCTTACTGTTGGTATAACATAGGTGCATTGAGGGTACTGTACAGTGAAGATAGGTTCATTCCCACATAGGACAATGAATTTGTTTACTCTGAGTTTTCTTTTTAATCCAAATAATATTGCTTCAGTCTTTCCAAGATGTAGGGATAATTTGTTATCTATACGCTTTTGTTTGCATCACTCCAGTTCAGATGATAATTTACTCGTCTTTAACCAACACGAAAAGAGCATTGTCATCAGCATATAACAAAAGTTTACAATTAACACTAACGGGCATGTTATCTACTCTTGATTCGAAACATCCTGTCCCATGCGGGAAAATGCAAGCAGGAGTGAAAATAAGCAAGTATACTGTACTATAATATGAAATTTACATCTTACTGCCGACAGCTTAACTCTCAATGAACTTAGCACTTTGGCCAACTATACAAATAAATACATTTCATCTTCAGCTTTACTTTTCATGAACCCTACTACTAAATTTTGAGATGATACCAAGTGACCTTTGTTGAGCTTTAGGGAATGGATTTGATTGTGATATTCTGCATTAAAAAAATTCTTTTATATAAGATAAAGAAGCAAGCAGGATGTGACAGAAGTGATGCACTTGAGTAAAATGTAGGAAAAATAGATGCAAGAAATATGAAACAGAAATAAGATCTCCATCTTATTTCTGAACGTGAAAAAGAACACCAGCCCTAATTAGTATGCATTTCTTCCAATGGCAACCAGATTCTTGCTCACTTTTAATTACAGCTCCTACTGAGATTTACCAAGTTTTCCTTCTTGCTGATTACTATTAAAAATAAAGCCTTTAGTTAGGACTTTCTTTCAACTTTAAAGGCTTTTAACTGTTAGTTACAATGTTGAGCACTTCAGTTTAAAATATACCCACAAGTACAGTGATCCCTCGGTTAACGAGCACCTCGGTTAACGAATTACCCTCCATAAGATTCTTCACTTTGGTTAACGAATTCCTTACAAATTTTTCTCAACATGTTTTCGCCTGCTCACCAGCTGTAGTATTAGTCCGCCAATACAGTAATCGGTTTTAGGGCTTAAATTCGTTACCATTTGAGTAAATATCAAGAAGGTTGTACTATTCAATAATTTCCCAAGTCTTATACTGTATTAAAGTTTTTAGTCATTTTAACAATTATTTAACATAATTGAAGTACAGGGAAATAGTTTTTAGGTGCCAAACAGCCACACAACACACCCAAAATGGCGTCAGTGTGTGTCCCTGCTCAGAGGAGGAAGCATCTTGCTTCAGACTCTCTTGAACATAAACTATTTTTACATTTTTACAGTACAATTATTGGTCATTCTGAAGTTTATTTTACATATTGACAATATATAATGCAGTGCAGTATTGATTTAAAGAAAATAATCTTGAATTACACCAAGAGAGCTAAAATTTTATGGGTGAAATGGCAGCATGGGGTGACTTCTCTTCCACCCCAATGCCTTCTCTTCTCCCTTCTCCTCCACCCCCATTCTAATTCCCATCATCATCATCATCAACCAGGAGCCTTCTACATGCACACCTCAAAGTAAGTGTACTTTACTGCATTTTTTAGTTTGTATGTAATTTTTGGCGAGTTGGAACCAATTAACCAAAAACCCATTGAATCAAAGGTTTCGGTTAACGAGCAACCATCTGGAACAAATTGTGCTCGTTAACCGAGGGACCACTGGTTATACAGTAGTACAAGTGTTCCTTCGCTACTCAAGTAAAAATTTACCATTATTTTCCTAACATTTCTTGAATGGTTAATCATATACATCATCTCTGTGTATATACTCTTTTATTGATGATTATGTTAATTTTGATAGTGACAGCCAAAAGATAATGCAATATTTAAAATTTATATACTGTACATTTTTACAAAAATCACTTAAACATATCCACTGAATATTGATATCACCATAATATCCTAATTCTATGTATAAAAAAATACTTTTTTGGCATTTACCACCCTTATGCATTAGGTCACACATTTTCACTAAGTACACCACGGCTGAAGATCATCCATTGATTATTCAAACCTGGAATGCCAAGCTCACCAGACAACAGTAAAGTCGTCTGGGAATGAAATAAGTACTTTGCAATTCATTTTTATGATTCTAAGCAGTAAACATAAATTAAATGACTTCTAATGATAACATTGCTTAACATTCACTCCAGTTATACCAGCAGTGAGAAATGGGGGAAGCTTGAGCTATTTCATGGGACTGGCAGTTTTGTGCAAAATACAATCTGGAGAATTTTTTTTACACAAAATATAGTGTACAATGTATGAGATTTTGAAGAAAAAAAAATCTTATTTTCAAACAAAATTTATGAATCTACATATACGTAGAGTATTCACTGATGGTATGCATGATGACAGTAAACTTACCAATGTCCATAATATTGTTAATTACAGTATGATGACAGCCATCATAACTTGTGCAAATACTGCATATAGAGCTATCAGCTACATGGCACCAGTGTGCCATAAAAATAAAGCTAACCAAATTGGAATGATTGCATTACAGTGGCGGATTTATGTTGGGAGAGGGGCATGGAGGGTGCATCCCCTCCCTTAATTTCTTATTGAAGTTTAATCCCTCCTATTGGAAGTTTTGTTTTATTGGTTCAATTTGCACGTATGGCTTATGGGGTCCAAAGAAGCTCAATATCCCTTGACCTAATTCATTGCATTGAGCCATCAGCAACTGACATTAAATAGTTGCACTCCCTCTAACCTGAAGTCCTGAATCCGCCCCTGCATTAGGTACAGAGGTTGGTTACAGAGAAATTTTGAATCTAATTAACAGAACTCATTTTCACCTTGACATAAAAGAGTCACTTATTCTGCCTCAAACTAATTTACTTATTTATAAAAGCAATACTGTTCACATAATGAAAGACAGCCTTTTACAATTATTACCCTTAAATAAGGCTTCTGATATAATCAAGGTGAATATAAATTGTATTAAAGATGATAGTGATCAATAATACTGATTACATATATTTTTTGGTTTACTATTTTGTGATTAGACAGCTTTTTAAATACAGTACTAAATCATTACAAATAATTTGGGCCAAATTCCTGTGTGCACAAAAAAAGCCAAAAATTAAATTGAAAATATTGCCATCACATGTTCAATATAACTCTAGGAGCCACAGGTAATTATTACAGTATAAACTATGGTATCACTGAGACTGTTGATACTACAACCACGGCAGACTGGTGGCGGTTAATGCCACAATAAATGCTGACTCAAAAAGGACAATGCTTTATAAAAACTGCAGAAAGACATGTCACTTCAGTATCATAATGTGCTGAACCCATTCTTGAACCCACTTGTTTTCATAAGTACATGACTGATACATAAATGTTATATAAATATTTATATCATCCTATCCTAAAAATGGGGTTTGTGTACAGTATTAAAGTAAGTACTGGTTCTATTGCTCACAAAAGAAAAGAATGTTGTACTAATTACAGTACTTAAAGGTTAATGCAATAAACTCGGTGATTATTGCACCCATTTCCTCACCTCATCATTAAATAATTCACAAAATGTTTGTGTGGAGAGTATTTAACACTTTGTATTGTGTTGCTTTATTAGTGCCTGTGCTGTACTTGGCAGAGGGAATACTGGAGATTTTCTACAGACGAGGCTTTTCTGTGTGAGTTGTATGGAAACACTGGTCTCATCCAGCACCGCAATTTCATGAGCACTGTAAATGTATGTGAGGTTTCTAGCTCATAAAAAATCATTTTGATACACTTTACTTAAATTTAAGGTATTTCTTTTTCTTTTTCTTCAGTAGGGCTTTTTGCATCTGATCATATACATGCAGATCAAACTAATAAAATAAATGAACATTAAATAATGGTACATATTTTGTATGGTCAATGGAACCATTTTACTGTACTCATAGATTCAGTAGTTGCACCATTTTCTATCGTGTGATACCTGATAATTCTCAGGTCATGTTACATCTTCCTGCAAAATTCTAGGTTCTTAACCGATATAGTTCTTAGCCTAGAGTATTGGAATTATTTAGGGTTCTTGAGTATAAAAAACCCCACCCTGTATTTAAGGAAAAATTTACAAGAAGACCTTGAAAACTAGGATTTTAATTAAGGCTTTTAAATGGAAAGCAGCGAAGATTAAAAAACTGCTTGGCTTGGTAATATGTAGCAGTACAGGGAAGCTGTGTACGAGATGCCAATGAAAAACAACACTGGAAGACAGACAGAAAGGGACTTCTCCCCTCCAACAACCTCATAAACCACTAAAAAGAAGGCATCCATGACCAACTGAACTGAACTATTAATGTATACAGTATATAAAAACACCATCATATTAGACTAAGCCACTGATTTTAACCTTATAAAATGCCCCTATACAAAAGAAAAAGTCTAGGTGACATTACATACATGCATAACCTACATTTGGATGAATAACAAGATGACAAAGTAAAAAACTGTTTCCATGTAACTTAACAAAAATTAATGGGCTTCACTGAAGATCTAAAGATCAGTCAGACTTCACTTCCCCTGGTAATGTTACTTATGCTGTTACCAGTACCTTATGCCATTTTTGCAAATAAGATGATGTGTTCTATAATGGCCAGTCAATTTTGTACTGTAAACTATTTTGTGTGTGTGAGAATAAGAGATTTTGCTTTTTTTCTGAAGATAAGGCAAATATGAGCCACAAAATGCCAATTTATTTTTTATTCTCTTTTTAACCCTCAATGACAACCAAAGCACACTTTTACCGTCACACACCAAATGGAGTAGTCCACATTTGTGCTCATGTATCTGTCTAATACTGTATTACATGGGGTACTTTACTTTGATACCAATATATTTGTGTTGCATTGTTGAAATGCTTGGAAAAAAGCCTGCTGCATCACTGATAACCAGGTATATTATGATACCTTTTTGAGTATTAAGAAATATTAGTCAAAGTAATTTTATCAGCATGAGCTGTTAACCCATTCACTACGGGGACAACACTTTTAATACCTGTATTTTATTTGGCTAACGCCAGAGGAGTTTATTCAGATCAGAGGGGAACCTGTACACAAGGGATTAAACTATACTTATTCTGAAAAAGAAAGTGTTTACAGTATTGTGTAGTTTCAGCATATAGCTGCTCTTACTGTTACATGGGCTATAGCTATTTTACAATATGCGGATATTAAACCATACAAGTACAGTACACCTCATCAAGCACTTATTTTTCTCAGACAGAATTATACTGTATCCTGGCAACATATAAATATCTTATGATCAGTAAAGGTCTACAGCTGAAAACATATACTGTACTGCACAGGTGTGTGGAAGAATGTGATTTTAAATGTAGCAATACAAATATGGTAACCAGATATAAAGAGCTACTAGGATTCATTTATAAAAACTAATCAAATAACATATTACTGTTACATTCCCCTCACAACAATCTTAAATATATTTTAATAGTTCTATAGACTGGAATATAGAGAATGTACTGTATGTTATCTTGCATTTATTAATTTCTTGGTCTACATAAAATGTGTGGTATAATACATGATAATTTATATATCGGTAGATGGTTACATATCAGATAAGGTCAGCAAGTGTGAATTTATGAAACCAACCAGAACCTCAATCTTAAATGGGTTGCTGTAAGGTCAATAACAAAACTCCTTAAAGGGTGGTAAATTGTAAGCTTTTAAAACGTCATCTTCAGTTTATTTTCTGAAATATTTTGCTGGGATTTTCAGGTAGTAAATCTTGCTAGCACAAATCAATTTCCAAACAAAACAAAAATTAAATGATAAGTGTAATACAGGTAAACCTCTATTTGCGATGGGGTTGGGGTCCTGAAAACCCCAACGCAGGTCAGAATATTGTAAATCAGGTTCATTGTAACATGGGGTTCAATGTGATAGGTTCCTAGCCAGACACCAGTAGGTACCACAAAAAAAAAAAACTAGAATACTACTAACACTACAACACAAACAACACTCGCCACATCATTAAGAAGTCTAGTCATCATCACATGTCCTCTTCAAGGTGGAGTGGAGACATCAACCTGAGTCCCACACAGACTTTGGGGAGTCTGAAGAGTGGGGACTGGAGGTGTAGCTTTTGTCCTGGCCTTAAAGATGGTGAGCAAAATGCTTGCCAGACATTTTCACAGTTACATTGCTCGCTTCAGTCACGAATACACGATAATAATGATGGGGGACTCGATTATTTTATGAAAAACGTAAGAAATATTGTGATGGGCTGATGTGATCAATTTCAGGTGAAGGTGGGGTGGGATGGTCTCATACGTCAGGTCACCCAGTGTCAGGGTGGGGGATTAGTGTGTCTCATGACCCGAAGATAATTTGAAGAAGGACAAAAGTTAAGTAGCAAATATATTTATGGCTAGCAGAACAAAGTTTATAAACTTTTTTTCACAACTACTCTATTTCTGTTAGAGAAATGAATTTGGTACCATTGCATACAGTATATGTATGATGCATTTCTGATTACATTATTTTGTACCTATGAGATACTGTATATAGTATTGTATATGAAGGATACAGGTATCATTAAGCAGAGATTCTTACAGTAATGTATCTTTACTAATTAATAACAAATAAACACTAATGTATCATGAATGAGTAATAGGTAGGAGTTTGGGTGATAAGCACTGGATGGAATGTTAATCTTTTGGGGGTGTCCCCGCGGTCACTTTTCTCCCCCGATGGTCGCTTCACCCTCTCCTTCCTCATTACTTCACAGCACCTCTTCTAAACTTCCAATTGGGTTAGAGAGATGAATTTGATACCATAATGAACCTGAATAAATTTTCTACGAGACATTTCCAATAAGAGATCCTCAAACAAAATATTTTGACAATATAATGTTGGGGACTTGATTCTTTTATGAAAAAGCATAAAAAATGTCTGTAAAATCAGTTCCATTTTAGTTAGAAATGCCATTTTTTACTAAAATAATCCTGAATAATATATCTAAGAGTTTGGTTAAATAAATATATATAAAAAGCTGAAAATCTATATGATACAGGCGTGTGAGGTGCCTCATAAGTGGAGCTCTGTGTGCGAGTGTCACAGTGGAATTCTCCGGTGTTTTCCCCGAGTCCAAATGACGCATCTCATATGGACAGATACAAGAGGTGTATTTATCTAAGCAAACACCACTGTACATGTACAATATATTATAAATAAACAAAATAATGTATATTACTACTGTTGTCTTGAGCCTACAGTAGTATACTGCCCAATCTCTTGAATGTAATACATAATTGAAATCACTTTTTACATCTTTCAACTCTTGTGTTGAAGATGTGGTAGGGGATCAGTGGAGGTGGGGTGGAAGGACTAGTGGTCTCATATTACTCACCTTTTGATGCAATGTCAGATTACCACACCCATTGTCTGTGTGGGGGATCAGAGTGAAAGAACTTCATAGTCACTAAAACAGAGTATCTGTACAATGTAAGGTGTTAAAAAAATAAAAAAAACACCGATGATGACCGATAAACATTGAGCTTCATTTCTTATACACATGTAACCAAGAAAGAACAATGCCTGGACTGTAGTTCACCAGATGGCCATGAGTTGGTATTTGAGTAGATGACGCCTCAGCTGACAAATGAAGTGAGTGAGGCGTTGCATATGTCGACTTGGCGTGATGACGAATACCTGTATTGTTTATGCAAGTTTGCTTACATCGCAAATAGGGAAGTGGTATTAATACATCAGCATCATTAACACGAATTATCTTATATTGGGATATCGTAAATAGAGGTTTACCTGTATGTGATCATCCATTAGCAGAGCAACTGTACTGAAATTATACAAATTACGTTTGATGTTCATTACTTGACCGATCTTTGTTATATCATCTCTGGTGATATCCAGCAGAATTTAAGTACAGTAACTCAGAAATAAATTAAATATTGCAACTTAACTAGGCCTCAGGGCTAAGTAAAAGACTATGACAGTTTCATTAGCAAATTAGACTTATGCTAGTGTACTGTATATCAAAACATAATTGCACCATTTTACTTATCTTATAAATTAAATAAATCTTAATTCACGATTAACATTTACAGTAATATTTTCTTATTCATTTTATATATTTAAATAAAATACTTTAAAGTCTCCTCCCCCAAAAAAACCAATGAAAGTCTTAAAGAATGATGAATTCTTGCCTATGTGAAGACCTAACCTAGACGTCCTCACATTGTCAACCTTAGGGGAATTAAACAGTATTTACTGTATTAACAAAACTTATATAATGCAATTCATTTCCAGTGTTACTTCTAACAGCATAATACAAGAAGGCTCAGCATATTATGACAAAAAAGTGGCCAAATGCTTGAGTATTTCATTGGGTCAAAGTCTTCACCTAACAGGGAGACGGTGGAACACCTTATATTACAAAGTGTCATTTTGATTTTCAATGTTTAAAATAAACACATTACCAGACAAGCAGTATATATGCATGTCATTTACATTTAAACTTTCACCACAAATACCAATATAAAAATGCAAAATACTTTAAAAAGATTGAATAGTATTCAGTGAGTGAGTATGGTACGTATAAAAATTATGATACAGTACATACAAACTTTCCCAAGTTTGTTTTGACCTCAGACCAAAGACATGGCAAAAGGATGGACAAATAAATTAGCTTGGTTTTACTGAGGATCTCTATATACTCAAATTGTACAACTGTACTTAATGGTGGCTTGTGCGAGCTGAGACTATATATCACCACTAAGAATGTAATAGTTTACTGCCTAATTGACACAATGTTCTTAACTGAGAACCAAGCAATATTTGGTGATTCATATTGGCTCTTACAAATATGAAGTACAAAAATCAACGAGATAACATCATACAGTACAGAAAACTTGTTATTTCCAAACTTCAGTCATTCTGAAGCCATGAACAGTAAGAGGGATAATTAAATGATTTGGTGAGGATGTGTCTGGTAGAGATTTATAAAAATGAGTGATATGAAGCTGAAATCCAAGTTTATGTTATCTAGTTAACCTTACATAGGTGGGAAAATGCATCCACCCAAATACAACATAATGCAAGTGCTGACTCACTGGTTCCATCATTTCTAAACTGAGTTATGACCGACAGTGCCAGCATCACTCTGTGTCCAACATTTGCCCTGCCTTTCCTCAACGTAATAAAACTTTGGAAGCATTGATATGAATAACTTGGCATATTAAATTTTAAAATATTACAGATCTGTCTTTTTGATATACAGTATGTGAAGAAATAGTACACAAACATGCTCAGTCATTTATGTAGAACAAGATAAATATAATTTTTATTTACAGTACAATTCCTTTTATCCAAATTCCAACTATCTGAATCTCTCAGGTATTCAAACTCTTGTCCCCATTGGTCCCATTTGGTTAAAAATTCTAATTTAGTCCAACAATCTGAATGCAATTGAAGTCATTCGCTCGTGTCTGCCACCAGTGGCGTTGTAACTGCTTTGTTTGCAAGCATGCCAGGCTTTTTAGGTTGGTGGAAGGTGTTGGCCCTAATTCCATGCTATGATAAATAATAAAATTGATACACAGCATATAAAATACAACAGCACATATTTTATGTAAAAAAAAAAATAGCTCCTTCCACACTTAAACCATCCTCTAAGTGACGCAATACAATTCAATCAGGCAGTCCACCAGCTGACTCTGAGACGTGTTGTGTGTGTGTACAGTATGCTGATATCACATTGGGAGGAGGGAGCACGGGCCGGGTGAATGGCGACTGGTGAGTTGGGAACACAGTTACAGCCCATTGCCTCGACGAGTCCACACATACGTACATTCACTTCCCGCACATACACACTCGTGCTCTTCATTTTTCTTATTTTATAGTTTGATATAATGTTTTCTTTATTTCTAAGCCACATTACAGTACTGTAATGATTATTTCATAACTTTTAAAGTTTTATTACATATAACAATGGCAACATTCCATCTCACCAGCCACATCATCCCAAGTTTTTATCCGTTCCCAGTGGGTCAAGCTATCGCCGAACCGAATTTTGATGTAACTTTAATTATTGCATGTTCTTGTAGGCACGTCCAGGTATCTGAACCATCACTGGTACCGTTGAGTTCAGATAAAAGGAGTTGCACTGTACTGTATATTAAGTGATTCTTATTTATTAGTAACATTACTCAGACTTTTATCTTTAATAACTATAGGGGCAACATTTTGATAATTTTTCTTGTACTTACCTTTTGCCTTATAATGTAATTCATGTGTCATTCTCTTCTATATACTTTACCTCTGTGTAAACATACTCAAGTGTACATCCCTCATTTCACCTCTTGGTTTCTTCTCTTCTTAAAACTTGATTTCCCTGATAGTTATGACCTTCACCCTACAGGAAAATATGTAGCTATCCTCTGAGTTTCCCTGTAGCACCAGCACATTTCTCTTTCAGGACAACAATATTAACAAAGTGTAATATTTTATAAATGTCACTGATGCACTCACAATCAACCTGGCAGTTTTGTCATGAAGGAGAACAAAACTCCAGTCACATCAAAAAGTTTGAGGAGATGAATTTTGTGATCTGAATGAGTGTCTGAGAAACTTTGGGCACTATTTACAGCATAAAAATATTTTCTCAAATCCAAATAACGTCAGAAAACGCTAGGTTTTAAGATCTTGTAACAATCCATTATCACATACATTTCACTTGTATAAAACCTTTTACCTCTAATGACACCGACAATTCAAAGTATTTTCACAAGAAAATTTGCAAAAATCAGTGTTTCTTTTACTAATGTAATATAATCAGGAACATTCCTAAACAACCACTTCTTTAGCTACTAGGTTTTGTCTCATTTCCATGAGGTCCTATCATGTCAGGTGTGAGCTGAAGGAGGGGGGGGAAAGACACTTGATGCAAGTCATTCATCTGGAAAACTCCTTAAAATATCACTGAATGAGGGCCGCAATTCCGCTGTTGGAATCCAGCACTGTTGCATGACCTGCAAAAAAGAGGGAATGGTGAGGGCTTTTCATCAGTGAAATCAAAGTCATGACTTGTGTTTCTTATTATATACGGTATATGTTACTTTTTTTGTGAAATTGGTTATTTTGCAAAATTCCTGGCATGCATGCCGGTAATTTTGCGAAATAACTTACAAACAGACAACCTAAACTAACCTAACCTTTTGGTTAGGTTAAGTGAGAGGTTAGGTTAAGTTAGGATGGCTCATGTAGATTTTGATACAGTTAAGTGGTCCTGTTTTTGTTTGTTTAACTTTGGTTCGCCTGTTTGTATTTTTTTTTTTTTTTTGCAAAATTACCTGCAAGCATGCCGGGAATTTTGCAAAATAAAAGATTTTGCAAAAAAACAAAAAAACAAATGCAACTAATAAAAATTATACATTCTGGAAATTCAATTACACTGAACTGAAATTTGTACTGTACTGTACACCCTTGATAAAGAATGAATAGATATTCAACAAGAGCCTGGCTCCATGTAGAAGTGAGTCCCACAGGCCTGACAACCTGTCAGGCAGTGAAGACTAAATCTAAATTAGACACGGAAACAGTGTGGCAGACACTGCACTCTACCACCATTGAATTATCCAGTGGGACAGGAAGTGGATGCTACATGTACTCAGCTGTCTCACCCGTCAGTTTTTTAATTTAGATAAAAATTGACATGGAAAACAAGGAGTTCCAACAGAGATTTGTCAGTTAGACCATAAGTTTGATTGTAAGGCAAAGAAATTAGTGAACTAAAAATCTAATTACTGTAAAACAATTGACAAGAGCTCCAAAAAGTTCCCACTTTGAATTTCACTTGATCTTTTTATTGTAGTACTGTACAGTAAGACCTTGTATTTCACGAGTAATATAGACTGGAAAAATTTATCCAAATGCAAATACATAAACTAATGGGAAAAATAACAATATAGACTGGCCACTCTACATCAACCTCTGATTTTCCCATTTATAACCTCCAAATGATACAAATTCTGCCTTTTTATTGATTTGATTGTGCTTTCCGGAAACTAGTTTTTAGGCCTTCCTCAAGTAATTTAATCACACGCTGCTTATCCTGCATCAAGTACTTGGCAAACTTAACTCCCTTATGATAGTCCCACTTCTCCTTTCCCTTATTTGGCTGCTTAGGTGGGTCTGTATCACCCCCACCAGCACCAGTAGCACCACCCATAAAAGCACACATAACAGCCCGGGTGGTCGCTAAGATGGCGCGGGCTACAACGCAACAAATGCATTCTTATAAACCTCCTTTACGTTCACCACTGGTAATTCGATCACCAAAACGCTTCTTGGAAACATTCTTCTCGCCTTGTCTTTCTGTATTCATCGCTAACACAACAAAATTGGAGAAAACAGCAAAAATTATGGAGTAATTGACCGAAACCGCGCGATTCAACTGATCATCTGATGTAAACAGAGAGCGCTGGTGTAAACCGTTATTAGTCCTCACTGCGAAACAATCTTTTCATACAGTATTTATGGGTAACAGCTAAATTTGCACCAAAACAAAAAAAAATAAAAATTTACAGAGTACCTCTCAAAAAACACTGCACAAACAAAAGACACGAATCAATTGAACATGTGATGTCGAACGTGAAATGTAAACATTGCATAACCCCGAGCCACGCTTAAAATGTTGAGGATGGAATAGCGCTATAGCCAACATTCGTAGGCAAAGGTTCGTGTTTTACAAACAGCGTTCCCCTATTCATCATTCGCGTTGACAAAACACGTGTTGTAGCAGAAATGACTGTAACTGGTGTGAGGGCTGTGAGGTCATTCAAGATGGTGGCCAGCATTCAGCTGGCTGAATCTCGTGAAATTCACGATATTTTCCGCCAAATATAAAACTTGGTTACATTAGGTAGTGCTCACGAAATTCAAAAACACAAAATATGAGATCTTACTGTACTGTATTTTGGAAAACTCACTCTGTGGGGGTTGTCTGCCCTATTAAATGCTCCATTAAAGGGGTAAAGCCACATGTTTGAGCTCACCAGAATTTATTAAGAGAGTTCATAATAGTATCTCCCAGTGGCTGACACTTCATTATTTTACTGTGTTTATTTGTGTTTTGTTTATGCATCATCAATACCTGTTTTTGAATTTTGTATGGATAGACAGTAGACTGTTTATGTGGGATACATGTGAATATGCTAATCACTTATGAGTGTCAAACACCTCTACAGTTTAAAAAAATATATATACAGTTAACCCTCACTTTACGCGGTTCCGCATTCCGCGTTTCCACGTTTACGCGGTGCCCTGCCGGAACCCAGGATGCTCACATTCCGCGGTGCGTGTACCCCTTTACGCGGAGAGCGGCTGGCGAGCCGCACCATTTTTGGATCCAAACCTCCCGCCATCCGCCATGTTGTGTAAGCTGCGCGAACATGGTGCGCACAAGGTCGCCCAGTCATCAAAACATTACCAGTTCTTCACCCGCCACCCACCACAGCCGGCCCAAGTCAGTGATAGTGATAATTATGGTGAGGATATGGACTTATATGGCCTTTGGGGAGTTTGACAAAGAGGCCCTGCAAGCCTCTGTGGTGGATAGTGATACAATTGATACAAGTGACACAGGTGAGGGCCAATAATCTGCCCTCTGCCTCGGAACCAACCGCCCATCCCCGTGTGCCCAGCCATTTTTTCTACTAATGTAAGTGTTAAAAAACCTAATATTATTGATATTTCTCTTAATTATTAATTGTGTGTGCATACCATCATAAAGTTAAGATAATATTTTTACTACAACATAGTTGTGTGTCGTCAAAAAGTGGAGTTTGGGGATCGGCCCGGACTCCATTTCAATTAATCCCATATGTTATGTTATTCACTTTACGCGTTTCTCACTTTCCGCGGTACCCTCCGGGTTACATTAACCGCGTAAAGTGAGGGTTAACTGTATATTATTTGAGGGTACAGTAAGTGTACCAGTACAGTAAGTGTACCAGTACAGCAAGCCAAAATTTCTAGGGCTGAGGGATGCATCTGTATTTTAATAACCAAAAGTTAATTTTAATACAAAATAATTTGGTTAAAAACAATTTCCATGAGAACCAAACCTTATTCTCTAATGAGGGTTTACTGTACATGGGTTCTGACATTTCAGATATATTGGAAATCACAAATGTGAATCCTGTTTGAATAAGAAATATACAGTAATTATATTTCTGAGTTACTTAATAATGTAGTACTTATTACTATATCCCATTTCATGGTTTTAGCAATTATACTGTGCTGTACTAATTGTAGTTCATACTTTAAAAAATACTTACACTATATACATAATCTGGGCAAAATCTTGGTTGTTCGAGAACCCGTCCATTCTGTACCCTTTCCACCACGTCGGCATTCTTCATCCTTCCATATGGCATCTTCCCACACGTAAACACCTCCCACATCAAAACACCAAATGCCCACACATCAGATTTTGAGGAAAATCTCATGAAATTTAGTACTTCAGGGGCTGCCCATTTGATTGGAAACTTGGCACCTCCAGAACCAGTGTATTCATCATCCACAACATACCTGTAGGAGTTCATAATCAGATTAAAATTTACAATACCGTACTGTATATCTAAATATGTAATGATATCCTTTAAAGCAAATGTTTAGTTTCATACCTTCTCTGGCCACCCACCAGAGGCAGCCAAGCCAAGGGAAGAAGACCAGTGACCTGTGTTGGATCCCTCTGTTGTTCTTGATAGTTTTGTCAAGGGTTATTTTGTAGTCCTGTACTATACTCATTTCCACTGCTTGGGCTGGTAGACCATTCCATAGGTCTACCAGCCTCTGTGTGAAGAAGTATTTCCTTTGTTCATTCTGCACGATATCTTGGCAAGCTTGTAGTTATGTCCTTTTGAGTTCGTGGTGCGCGACATCACAAAGAAATATCCCGGGTTCATATTTCCCTTAATTTTCAATGTCTCTAAGAGGTCTGCCCTATTGTCTTGTCTGAAGAGTTGTTAGTCGTAAGGCCCTTGGTCTACTTGGCTAATTGAAATGACAGTTCCAAAATCATCTTAGTTGCTCTGTGTTGCACCTTTACTAGGAATGCCAGTTCTTTTAGGAGGGAGGGTTTCCATGTTTGTATACAGTAATGCAGATAGTGATATATAGTATATGAGATTTATACAGTTGAAGGAGCATTTTCCTATCTTTGTATTCGAAGGTACACTTTATAATTCACAAATCTCAGTTTGCTTTTCTCACGGCTGTTCTCACTTGTTATAACACCTTCACTGACTGACCTACCACAACTACTAAATCTTTCTCCTCATCAAAAGTACGTATCCAGGAAAGTGTTATTAAGAGAATATGTTGTGATTTATGTTGCGGTATGCTACAGGCAGAATCTTACATATTGTAATACGTATTAAAGAGCACTTGCCGGTCTCAAGACTGTTTGAACAGCTCGTGCACTGTTGCGATACCTTTATTCTTGTAAACTTCTACTTTTATTTTTTTAATGCACATTAAAAAATTTTTACAAAATAATTTTCCTCAAAATAAAAAAGACTTAACATTTTCTTCTAATAACATTTAAATATGATTGTTCAGTGTTCATAATGTCTTCATTTTGTACCTCATACTACAGTAGTAAGGAGTATTTCCTCTTGTTTTTCTTAATTACTTGTAACTCCCTGTGACAGATTCTATCCTCAGTGCCAGCAAGGTAACATCATTAAAAGTTTTGAAAAAAGTAACAACATACCTTGACACACATTAGCTGGCAAATTCTTATAGGTTCAAGCAGAAAAAAGAAGATAAATATTAGTTGATAAATCTTGGGTGGTCTGAAAGATTCAATAGTTGGCAGTGCAGTAATTTGAAGAATGTGTTTTACAAAGAGGAGGCAAATAAAATTCCCAAGAAAGCAAACTAAATGTAAGTGATTGAACAGATGAGCTTGATGACCTTGATACAGGTTTATTTCTTTAACAACTACAGCAATCCTTGTGAGTGTGAATTCAGTTTCTGAGAATACAACTTTGTAATCTGTTTAAAAGACATTGCATTGATCTAGAGAGAGAAGGGTTTTGATATAAATTTGATCCAAAATCCAGAAAATTTAGAGACTAGTGATAATACAGGGTGTACTTGGTAGATGGTACAGTACAGGTGTCCCCCAATTTACAATATCCCCATCTATGATATTTCGCTTGAATGATGAAGATGTATTAAGACCACCCCCCCTATTTACAAAAAAAAACAAAAAAAAAAAGCATGAACAATGGTCATCATCCAGCCAAAGCAGAATATGGAATGCATCTTTCACTGCACTTGTCAGCTGTGATCAACCCACGCAATGCACTATAGTCCCAAGCTTCGTTCCATGGTAATCACATAGGTATGGCTGTGACTGTGTAGCTCAGCGATTATCAGTAGTGCCTGTATTGTGTTGTTACAGTACTTACCATCAATGTTTTTGTTTTTTTTGTTTTACTTTACAGTGAGAGGACATCACTAATGTTCACATTGTACTCTATTTTGGTGACTTTGAAATGATTTTTGCTATGTTTTTCGTGACTGTAAAGTGTATTGCCTCTGTTGTTGTGAACATGATGCGAGCAGTGTTGGCTGCTATTTTTGTTTTTGTATTATCATCATTTGCTCTGTTTTTGTGACTGTGAAGTGAGTAATGTAACTTTGAAAATGTCTGGAAAGTGCAAGTCACCCAGGAAAACTGTGTCTCTGGAGGTGATGCTTGACATAATGAAGCTGTGTGGGAGTCAGAGTGACATCTCCACTCCACCTTCAAGGTCCCTTTAGTATCAAAGAGGACATGTGATGACAACCAGGCTTGTTCTTAATGACATGGTAAGTGTCATTTAATTGTGTTTTATGTCTAATATTAGTGTAGGAATTTTATTTTCAGTGATACATGTGGGTGTTGGACTGGCTGGGACTGTATCCCATTGAACCCCATGTTATAATGATCCCGATTTACAATATTTTGACCAGTGATGGTTTAGAAGAACATCGTGCCATGAATGTGTGTTACATATCACTAAACAGAAAATAAAAGAGAGGCGTGTTTATATAATACATCCGCTACAAAACTTCCAAGTTCAAAACAAGATAATAAAAAAATAAATAAATCACAGAGATAATCAATTAAGTCATCTAAGGATACATGTAGAGAAAAATATTTTGATCGTATAATTAGAATGAGGGGATGATAACAGAAATATTAATGGGCAAAGTTGGAGGGAGGGACGGCCAGGGAGGAAGAGACTCGGTTGGACGAATTAAAATAAAAAAAATTGGATCCCAAGAGATACAAAATCTTGGAGGATTAATAAAAATAACCCGAAAAAGTTTAGAGTGGAGGACTGTGGCCGCCAACCCACAAATATGAGGATGATAGTCTGATTGATTAATTGATAATGACCTTCAGTTAACCAAAAATTTCAGTTATCCCAAACGGTTCTAGTCCCAAGCATTTCAAATTTTTGAAGTGCAACCTGTAGTACTTACTCTTTAGACTTGCTCCAGGAGTAAAAAAAAAATAATTAAATATACTATATATATATATCTATTACTTACCGAGCTAGACCAAAATCACCAACTTTGATCTCACTTTGGGCCCCAACAAGACAGTTTCTTGCTGCTAAATCACGGTGAATAAACTTCTGCTTCTCTAGATAGGCCATACCAGCACACACCTACAAAACAATTCACCCTGTTACTATGATGAAATTCCATTTTAAAGCACAAGTAATTTTCTCTATAAAAATTCAAAAACATATATTATTTTTATTTTCAAGTAGCCCTTGAGTTGTTGATAGACATGACAATTGTTATATTTGTTGGTCGATATAGCTTGTACATCTGTAGGTATATAAGATAATGTATAGACTTATCTCATACATTTGCAGATATACAGCATAATGTATAGATTTATCTCATACACTTGTAGGTACAGTATATAGGATACTGTACAGTATACTTACCTCATACATCTGTAGGTCATATAGGATAATGTATAGACTTTATCCAATTGCAGCTCATCAGACTTTTACAATAGTCAATTTTCAGACTTACCTGTAGGCACATGTCTAGAAGAACATCTGTGTTGTTAATTAAGCTTCTTTCGTTGGCCCGGAGATAGTGTAGCAATGAACCATGTCGAAGGTATTCCGTGACAATATAGATGGGGCGGTGTCTGCTACACACACCATATAACTGAACCAGGTTGGTGTGTCGTAATTGTCTACGAGAGCAATGAAAGAACAAACATCAATAAATAAAACAGAAAATTAGTACTTTACTGTATACTGTCCATGAAATATAATGTAAATCATAAAATCATCCTTCCATTTTTCAAAGCACATTATGTTAGTTGACTATTTTCAAAGTACTGTACTGTAATATGAAAATTAATCTTTTAACTATGAGCCATTGAAAGCTCCTAAATAACATACATACATGAGGAAGGAAATAAAAAAGTATTATGATAACACTAATGGACCACTGCAAATGAGACTATAATTTTCATTTATTTACTTTTTGTTTTTGTTTTTTTACAATTCTCCTTTGGTCAACAAGCAACACAGCCTGAGGGATAAACTTCAAGTGACCAAATGCACTAAGTATAATTTCACTAGTCAAGCCTTTAAAAATTTGCAGATGAATTAATAAAGTTGTCCATCTGGTGGGTGATTTAACAAATATTATAGAAAGGGATAAAAAACAATCAATAACCGGGTATGTAAATACGAACTCTTGGTGTCAACAGAACATGTGTGGATATGTGTTTATAACCCAGCTCTTGTATTTGCAGTCTTTTGTGGGGTGGTTTTACCTGGTATTTAAACAACAGTGACTTCACCATTTGCACTTACGTCATGACCTTAGCTTCTTCAATAAACTCATCTTCACTCATCGTTCCTTCCTTCATCATCTTTACTGCTACATCTAGAGACCGAAGCTTTCCATGTCGCACTACACCAAACTGGCCTGATCCCAATTCCTCTAAGAGGTTCAGTTCATTTGGATCAATTTCCCATTTATCTGAAAAAAAGAAAAAGGAAATATATATATATATGTACAGGTACTGTATAGGTATACTGTATATATATACTGTACACAATATGTGTATAAAGCAAGGAGTAATGTTCTCACCCAATTGAATCAATATCAAGTTACAGTTGATATGATGATCCTGACCTTTTACCAGCACCATACACATGACAAGGGTTTGATATACTGTACATACAGTAGCTATACAGTACTGTATATGGTAATTCTTCAGGCATTTCAAGACCAAATAATATGTGAAACTGTGGCCATGATTTAGTACCTTCTTAAGTAAAACAAAAGAGTATGGTGCATTAGAGTAGTGCTTCCTCCCAATCTTACGAACAGGCATCATCCACTGCTTTGTTATGGGGAAAAATGACAAAACCTATGCAGATAAAACCACATCCTTCCTTGCAGAAATTCCTGAGTAAAAGCCTGCTGAGGGACAAAGTCTGTCACCAATCCCTGGACTGGTGATATACTGTACCCACAATAGCTAAAGCTGTGAAACATTCCACTCCATCTCCAAAGGATATATGTGACAGAGGTATGACATATACCTGTCTCTGTGGAAGGAGGAGGAGAAAATTCAGGAAAAATGATTCTTCTTATCTTTCATAATTAAAGAATCCTTCTTCCATACTTCCAACTTGAGTAGTCAAAGGAAAGCCCAACACATCTGTTTCACTCTCAATGTTCTCTGTACACTGGTCAATAAAAACACACACACAATACATGCACAAATAAACACTATTCTGTTGACTAATATTTCACTGAATGCCCTTTATCACTGTATTAAAGTCCTACAATTTCATTTTTTATGACTAAGATCATAAGAGCTCTATCTTATAGAGGCACAGGCCAGAAAAAATAACATTGTGGTGTAATGAATAATCAAGTAAGAAAGGAGTTCTGTGCCAAACAAAATTAAGATGAAGAGACTTTTTCAAAAGATCTACAAAATTTTAATCTAACAGTTGCTAAGTGAAAATATCAAAATGATGTTCTATTTAACTTAGTCTTGACTAAGATGCAACTGCTAATATACTTGAAATGATTAAGATTATACAATATAATTCTGCTGGTCAAGCTCTTATCCCTTACACAGAAGGTAAAGATTCCTTGTTCCACCCCATATGTGCAAAAACTTGAATGCCAGGAACATGAAACCTCCACTGATGTTGACTGCTACCAGTAAAAGACTGAAATTTTAAATCCATCTGTGTGGTGGAAGAAACGAGCATGTGACCAGTCACCAATCTCTTCAGGGGCGGATTTAGTCAGTCAGACATCTGGGCTAGAGCGTCTGTACATATATAAGGGGTAATTGGGGGGGGAGCACGAAAGGAGAGTGTTGGGTCCCATTTTTCTCTTTTTTTTTTTTTTATTTCTATACATTTTTAGATTGTATTTCATTAAACAGGCAAAATATAAATTAAATACTGTACAGTACCGTTTCAGTCATTCAATTGTGCATTTCTCCCCTTAAGTTCTCTCTCTTTATAGTCATCAAGTCTTTGGCATACAAAATAACACATCTTCTCTCAGATTCAGGGTGTAATCTTGCACTTCTTTACCTGATACTGAACTAACACACTAATATCCCTGACTTCATGTTGCCAGAGCAACAGTATCTTCAGCTGAATTGTTTGGAACACTAGGATCCACTGTTTATATAAATTAATACAGTACAATCATGTTGCAATGATTTAGTCTTTATAAAGGAATCTTTCTTACAACATACCATGACTAAGACCAGCAGTGGTGGGAGCTTGTTTGCCTTGCACAGGTGGCCTGAGCCTGGCACACAGTCCTCCGGGATTGTGTTGGTGTCGGTAGATTAGATCAGGGATGGTCTGGCACTTGATTTGATGTGAGAGATAGTAGTTTCCTTCCTGGTCTTTTTTTATGTGGTAGTGTTTCACTTGAGGGTGAGACCTGGGAAGACAGTGGGGGAATTAGATAATGTTAGCTAAAAATAGATATAACGTCTACTGGCAAAAAAAAAAATCGTAGTTTTTAAAACTGGGAGAACTTAAAAGAGGCAAATTGCTGGGATTTTCCAAGTACGAGCAATCTATATAAATTCACGGCAGATTTTAGATAAAAGTAAATGTTAATACATCAGGTGGACAAAACTCCCCAAAACTAAACTAAGAGAATATATTCCTGGATATACTGTGTGGGGTATGCTATAACGAACGGATTCTACTACGAATATTCCTATAACGAACAGTTTTACCTATAAAATTGAGAATGCTATAACGAACGCAACTCCTACAACGAACGCAGATGAATACGGGACTATTTCGTCTGGCACATGAATATTGTTGTACCGCCGCTCACAACAAGAGTGTCAGGCGCCATATTGGTTCATTGTGTAGTTAGTGCACCACTGAACTTGTTGAAATTTCGTCTTTTGATAGTGGAAATTCGTGTTATTTTTATAACTATTTTGTTATACAAGTGCACAATTATAACAATGAATCCTCAAAAGCGAGTGAGAAAGCTAATAACCCTTGAAACTAAGAAAGAAATTATAAATAAACAGACAAAGTGCCTGTAAGACAGTCACCAAAGAGGGCTAGGAAGGATGACTCCTCTCCCTCCACCTCTTCTCCATAATTCTCTCCTCCCCCCTCCTCCTCTGCCTCCTGTCCTGCATGCTGAACAACACTAAGGTAAGATAAAGTACCGTATTTTTTACAATTTCCACAGAAATTTTTCAGTGTTAAGTGGTTGTATTTGGGGGCCTGGGACGGATTAATCCTATAACGAACGAATGCTATAACGAACGAGGTTCTAGAACCAATTAGATTCGTTATAGCATACCCCACTTTACAGCATTCTACTGCAACATTAACTAGGCTAAAAAATCAATTAATTTAATTTTTATCTACCATGAAACCTGTAAAAATTAAATGATCCATTAATAACTATCTTGAAACGTTATCTTGATTATTTTCCTAAGCTATCTTGGTCAAATTTGTAATGCTGAACCTTTTCCAGTTTCTCTTCATCAAACCATACATTAAAATTTGTCCAAATCTCAAGCAAACTTGAAAGTACTCATTCAATTCTTTCTATCAGAACAATTTTCGATCTGTGAACCGTCTGTTATCCCATTCTTGAAACATGTGCTTTCTTGTCTTTCCTAGATTAGCTGCTACAAATCATTGTTTTAATTTTTTTTTTTTTACAATAATAATCGGTTGCCTCCCCTTGTGTTAAAGGCTGGCTGACCCCAAGGGCTACCTTGGTGTGAATCTGTTTAAGGTGTTGTAGTAGCTATTGGCAGCACAAAAACCACGCCTAAGTTAACAAGCTTTATGATCCAGAGTCAATGAACACTCCAAGATGACCATACAACTCGCCATCTGCACTGGCTAACCATTACACCAGATCATGGTCCACAAATTGATTAATACCCAGGTCCCAATTATTGCTGGGTAGACAGGCAATTAACGAAAAGAAACTTGCCTAGGGATCGAATATGGGTTCATTCACTTGTGAGGAGAGCATGTTGACAATTACAGAGTGTGTGTGTGTGTGTGTGTCAATTCCAACCCAGTTTTTCCAAAATATATGCACCGTCTAAGAAACAAGTACGTACCTTCCCAGCTTTGGCATATGATAATGAAACCTGGAATATTATACTGAAAACATAACTGTGAATACACCTGGTCAGTCGGATGTACAGTATTATTCTAGTTGCACGCACACGCACGCACGTGCACACACACACACTATTGAGTGATCATCAGAGAAAGAAAGTACTTATGTGAATCAAGATCATAATTGGCTGCCCCTTACAAGGTTCCACAGGCTTGTCAACTGTTTACAAGGTACTGTATACTGTACCTATATCTGTACTACATAGATGCATGTCGGATGGCTAACTTTTCTGTGATGTAGATACAGTACTGTATACAACCACTAATTACCCCACAGTCGAATCATGGACCAAAATTCGGAATCACCATGCTCAGGAGTACCTACTCATATACTGATATTTAGTGCAAATTCTCAAATGATCGTGATATTGGCTGAAACGGTAAGCCTAATTCAATTTTTTTTTTCAGATACAAATTCCTATTAATGTACTGCACTGTATATTAGAGATAAACTTTAACTTCATTGTATTTCATTTTCCATATTCTCAATCATCATTTATTGTTTATCATATTTAACAGGCATCTCATCGTCATCTCTATTTTATGGCTATTTCCCTGCTTGTGTGAATTAGCTGTGATTACCCAATGGCATAGTATCCCAGTTGACATCAGGCATATTTGAAGCAAGTTTTATGACTGGATGCCCTTCCTATCACCAACCCACTTTTACCATACAGTGGTAACCGGGTATTAGATACAGAATATACTGTACAGGGCTTCCAAGCACCCTCTTAGCTGTCAAGAGGTAAACATAGATTACCGGTGATTTCAAAGTGAGCTTTTTGTGCCATTATAATGCATACATATTTGCACCAAACACTGAAGAAGGATCACTGGTCACTGCCTAACATAAATTATATACTGTTAGGAGGTAGAAACAAAACAAAATCCCTCCCCAACTTAATGTACTTCAACTCACTGTTTGGAGAAAACTGATAAAGTATAAATTCCAGAGTTGGTTGTAGAGTTCCTTACAACAAAACCACCTTCCCGTTCTTGTTGCATCAGGAGTACTTCTGCCCGCTGCCTTGTTGCATCACCTAGATACCACCTTTAGATGCAAAAATCAAAGGAATTATCAATAATAGATTTCCATATAAAGACTATTTACTAAATAATAAACACAAAGTGATACCAATATAGTACAGTACTATATGATTTAGTATAAAATTAGCTACATGATACAAAATGAAATCCTCTAAATTAAAATCTCTCTCCAGGTCTTGATATATAACTTTAAACTTATATCTGGTCAATGAGTTATTAATATTAAAGGATTAATATTATACAAACTGATAATGTACAGTACATCTAGTTTTGCTAAAATGAGCACTAGCATGGCATGGAATCAAATTACCTTTACAGTTTTAGTAATATGAAAGAACTGGCCTATTGAAGTATACTATAAATAAGAACATCTTTTGGAAGTACTGTACCTTTAATACAGTGCACTGTACTGGTACTGTTTAAGTATTTTACATTTAAAGTAAACCCTGAGGATACAGATAAATGAATTACAAAAGGCTCTCAAACTACAGGTACAGTACTGTACAACCCTTCTTGGATACTGTAATTATAAAAATCTAAACTCTCATTGGAAGAATACAATATGTAACATAAATTAGTAATTATCACACTGTGTTAGCCTATTGTCATACAGGTAACTCTAAATGATGTACAGTACTACACTATAATCATCTTAATGAAAATTTAAGACTTTATGTACTTACTCATACTGCTGTAAGCCCATGGTCCCTCGCTCCCTTACATAATTACTTGGTGCAAAACCCTCATGTCTGCAAATGAATTACATTTTAATTATTGGTTCATTTGCAATAAGCCTAATTATTTATGAGTAAATTACAGCATTGTATTATTCTCTTCTGTAAATTACTGTATTTACATGACCGTGATTAATATTCATATTTAATATTTTTTTACAAATTGGTTTCTACATTACTGTAAATGTGAGCTTCATTTAAGAACTTACCCAGTTTGTATGTTCTTCATCTTCCACCAGTGTTCCTGTGTGTCCTCTATCACCTCCAACTCATCGTGCTGCGAGATAACCAGTTGTTAGCAGAAAAAACTATACGGTACTGTATATCAGAGGCACTCACTCACAGGTAGATCATTAAAAGAGGTTAACAGTGACTGCTTAATCAATGGAGACAAAATGCAGTTGGACTTGAAAAATCACTCTGTGCAAATTTGGATAAATGGTTAGGAAATAAGTGTGATGCATGTAATTGGCTGGTTGTACAGTATTTAAAGATACATGTACTGTAATGGAAAAACAGCTACTGTACTCATCCTGTTTTCCTAGGAGGGAAATGTTGGCACCCCAGCATAAAGAATACAGTAGTACAGTACTATATATGTAAATTAAGGATCAGTGAAACGAACTGATGTTCGTTCACAGAAGTACATTTAAATACAAGAAAATTTAAAGATATAGCACCCCGACATAAAGATGCTCGAGTCTTCGTCATCTTATTAAACAAAACAATCTTATAAAGTTTCACTGATATTCTTTCGACAGGTAAATAGTTGTGTGTGTGACATTGACAGAGTATGACTTTATGCTCCTCTAATACTGGGTTAATATAAAAAAAGGGGTTAGTACTGTAGTGGTTACAGATCTCTTGGCGAAGTCTTTTACCTACTTAACTACTGTACAATTTACGTCTCTACTGACGGAGCCCTGGCACTGAGGGATCCTTGGAGTAATGGCTTCCTCCAAGGCTTCCTGCCATTTTTGCATATGCTCCAGTTTCTTCACACACATAAGAAAAAAGTTCTAGCCAATTTAAGACTCATCTGACATAAATAAATAAACAAATGTCAACAAGATGGGCGGCAAAATATCGACGACGCCATTAACCCAAGAAGACCCAGGTTAAGACTCGGTTAATGGTTAGAATTGTCACCTTTTACTGCACTTACAAAAACAAGAATATTAAAAACATACACTTGCTTGTTCTTGCAAAATAAAGTGTATGTGTGTCTGTAAGTCGTGTCTTGGGAGTGCACCAACAAGGCTTGCTGATTTGTAACACCGAAGACGGGTAGCACCTTTTCACTTATGCTGTTTTGAGGGATTGCTGCTGTTTATGTGTTCCTAACAATATATCTGGTTTAATGGTTACTATGAGGGTAAATAATGGGTACAGAAGGACAGTACTCACTTTCCGTAATGACAGGTCCCCAGGGTCTGTAGCAGTGTAGTCGTACAGTGCCACCACCACCCTCCGCTGCTGTTGACAGACAATACAGTTAGCATTACAACAAGCACTAGTATTTAACGTCTACTGTAACACAATTGTACATTTACTTATATAAGCTCACTCTATCTTTTATCTAAGAGAAGTGAGGCCTTATGTCGAAGTATATTCACCAAACCTAATGGATACATTTGTTTTTAAAACTGCATATGATATACTTCATACTGTATAAGTTGTGTATATGATATAATGTATACTTTATAAGTAGTTTATATTAATACCAAAATGTCTGATAAAAGGTGAATTAATGAGGTACAACAGGATGTGTATGAAACACAAGAGTATCAAGGAACAACCCTGCTAAACACATCATCTGCGTCACACGTCATGAGCTGTGTAGTAATGTGGTCGTCTCCATACAGACCCTCCCCCTACCTGCGTGCACCTGCGGGGAACCCCCTTGTGGCTACCTGGAGAAGCGGGCCCACCACACCCAAACACTACACTATTCTAATCCCTATGTACCCGATACTTCTTATATAATGTTTTGGCATATCAAACAAATGGCATTAATCTTAACCCTGTACAGATTAATTATCTTTCAAATACTTAAATAACTGAGTGAAAATTAAGTGTCCGAGGCTGTGTTGCATTAGCCCACAAAAGCCTTATAACCACCCAAAATTTTCCAAGTGGACCCATCTTAACACATCAACCATACATACAACCCACCATTTGTACCTACAGACGTGAAAATCTATAGAAAACTGGTGAGAGTATATTTTATACTCTTTAAAACCAGAAAACGTAAATAAGAGAGATAACTTTTAATTATACACACTTTATAATACTGTACTAATGTACATCAGCTGCTGGGGAGGAAGGGTGATTAAAACAAACTGTACTGATTATATGTTACTTTTTTTTGTGGAATCGGTTATTTTGCAAAAGACCGACATGCAAAATAACTTACAGGCAACCCAAACTAACCTAACCTTATGGTTGAATAAGGTTAGGTTAGGATGGCTCGTGTAGCTCGATACACAGTTAAGTGACTGTTCTTTTTTTTTTCTTTGGACTATGTCCTGTCCTAACCATAAGGTTAGGTTAGTTTACGTTGTCTGTTTGCAAGTTATTTTGCAAAATTCCCAATATAGATGCCGGTCATTTTGCAAAATAACAGATTCAGCAAAAAAATATATACTGCATGCAAGGTAAAAGACAATTTACAACTGCACACTTTGGGATAAATCTGTGTTAGCCGTGGTTAAGACAGTGGCCGGAAGTGTCCTGTGTGTGACCAAATGCATTGGCTTACTTTGCTGATTTTATTATTCAAAATATTCACGTCTCACTACATTTTGAGATCTAAAATTTATTGGTTGAAAAAAAAATTGGGAAAATTGCAGAAAATTTATTTTTCCCTAAAACAATTAGGCAATGATTGAATCATTAATATAAATTTAATATTATATATTAAATAATTTTGATAAAAGGTGACAAATAAAGCAAATAGTCACATGTTGATCGGGGAGCGCAATGGGGTGGTGTACTGGGAGGGTGGTGCACTGGGGGTGGTGTACTGCTGGGGGGTGAGGGTGGTGTACTGGAGACTGGGGGGTGGTGTACTGGGTGTGCTGGGGGGTGTGTCAGGGGGTGGTGTACTGGGGTGGTGTGCTGGGGTGGTGTACTGGGAGGGTGGTATATTTCGTGAGGGTGTAGGAGAGTGGAATGTAGACACGTTGTCATTACAGTGAGTGATCGGTCACGTGCCAGCTGACGTAAATTATTTTTTTTTATGTTGTGATACTCAAATCCGAAACTTTATTAAATCATTATTTTAATAAGCCACTGTTAAGTTAGCTTATGCTCAGGATTGTAAAATATTTAATTGGCTGGATCACAAGTCTGTCTGTCTGTTCTCTGGACAGGTTCATGACAACTTTGCGTATAAAATTGTCTGATAATAGTGTTGGGTTACCTCCCACGCCCGCCTCCCTCTCCTGGCCCGGTACGCTCCACAACATGCTGTTCTGTAACCCAGTTTTGGCAGTGATATGAATGTGGTTCAAGGCTGTCGGGGCAAGATAACTTGGTCCGTCAACATGCGAGGGAGCCATCACCACCGCCCCACGGCTCCTGTGCCCTGGTCGTGCGGCGTGTATTTTGACCATGGTGCTACGGGCAGCAAGGCAAGGGACGGTGTTTTTTTTTTTACCAATAATCTTTGTATCTTATTTCTACTGCTCCTGACACCAACCTTTGTTTTATGATATTCTAGACCAAAATATACTGATAAGGAGTTACGACAATGTTTACTGAATATTTATGTTGGACACAAATATTTTCATGGTTCCATTATTAAGGATCAAAGGTTAGCGATCACTTGTTGACTATTTTATGTAGGATCATTTCTATATTTATCCCGCCTTCATTCTCCTGTTCTGTTCCCATTTTCTATGGGGGGAGACTAAGGAAGAAAAGAAGTGTTTAGTAAATTATTATAAACAATTATCGAAGCTGTTCCCCTTCGTGTGTGGTGACAACAGCGCTACAAAATCATCACTTTTCATCCCCCACTCCTCCATCCACTCCTCGTTGCCTCTGACGGATTTCCACACCTCAGTCACTCCTAAACACAGGCTTATCTACGAGGCGGATGCAGTATTCAAGTCATAATAAGATGGGTGCTTCATACATATAGATCATCCTTGAACTTACCTTAAGGTAAATATTAGCACCAGTAAGCCGTCGTCTCTCATCAGCCCAGAACGAAATAGGAAATTTTACAAGATGCGCGCACGTGCGCACACACACATACACCATATATACAATATACTTAAAACAAAAAAGAGCTTTGGCTTTATAGTTTGAGCGTGCACAATAACCAACCTCTTGCACAAAAGCTCCAACATTTGGTGTGGATCAACCAAGTGAAAAAATAAATCACTGTACAACGCCCACAACCCTGCCTCCACAGAGTTCAGTCCTTTTGTCTTTCACTCACATTTGTTTCAGTCCTTAAGTCCAGAGTAAGTCAACTTGTTTCCTGTGATGATGCACCAATAAGTCACTATGGTGTGAGGTCTGGTGATCAAGTAGTTTTTGTGACAACTCCTCAAAATTTTTTCATGTTTTCCAATTGTTGTGGCAACTGCAGGAGTCACGGAGTGTTGTGGCCTCGAGGTCTCCCGGGCCCACCTTTATGGGATGTGTATCTAAATCCGTGGCAGGTTCTTGTGCTGCCTGCCTGTGACCCCACACGCTGACCCCGTGTCCGTCCCCTGGCCCTATGTCAGTCCATATGACCATCCTCCCCCGGCTCCCCGTCCCCCACCGGCATGCCGGCACCTGGGGCCCATCCACTCCAGTTCTCCAAATCAATTGACCACCATGCGGAGATGCTAGTGGACTACGTATATACGCCAAGAAGAAAGTCCCCTTCCAACCTCTCGACGTCCCCCTTGAAGCCGACACTACCGACGTACACGCCATCACAATCACACTAAAAGGTATGTCCCTTAATATTGTCAATGCCTATGGCTATGGCCTGGCACTTGACATTATTAGGGACCTGCTACGCTTTGCCATAAAGATAAATTGTACTGGAAAATTTACCCCTACACACTCATCATTCTGTCACTTTATGTAACTTGCTGACAAAACCCATGACCCTTCAGGCTTTTACGCCCTTAATGCACGAGTCATAAAGGTAAGCATAAACTCCGCATGCTTCCCAGATGGGCAATGTAAACGCTTCTGCGCTTCACCTTGCACAGGATGTAAGGGGGTGCCCAATAAACTAGCCCCCTCGGGGACAATCTAAAAATCTCCCCTGGCCCCGTGCCCATCCCCTGTGCTCACCCCGACCCCATACCTGACCCCTAGCCCCGTGCCCGATTCTTGGCCCGACGGCGACTGACGCTTCACTAATAATGCGGAACTCTGCTTGTTCCCCTCACCACCGACTGTGATGAACCCAGCCAATCAACTCCTTTCTTGCCGCCCTGTGTCCTCCTTCCTTGCTACCCTGTGTCCTTCCTTGTCGCCCTGTGTCCTCCTTCCCTGCCGCACTGTGTCCTCCTTCCCTGCCGCACTGTGTCCTCCTTCCCTGCCGCACTGTGTCCTCCATCCTTGCCACCCTGTATCCTCCTTCCTTACCACCGTGTTCTCCTTCCTTGCCACCCTGTGTCCTCCTTCTCTCCTCCCATGAAGGATCATCTCGTTGACAATTTCTTTCCTACGTTTTCATAATCAACTTTGAGCCGTCCTTATCATCATCACTATCACTATTTTCACTATCATACTCACCTGCGGCTTCATCATTTACACGGTCAGCCTTTTTACAGAGGCTTTCAGGAGACTCATTACCATCTGTTGTCACCAGCCTCTTATCACCTACTTCATCACCGCCACCAGGACCCACCAACAGGTCCTGGTGGCGGCGGGTCTCACAGTATGTCCAAGCCTGGTGGTGTGCGGTAATCAGAGACCTGCCACCTACTGTAAGGCTGAGGCTATCATCCTTGTGTTATGACCTGTATATCATACCCCAGCCTACCTCCGTCACCCTACCCCAGCCTTATCTCCCTACCTCTACCTCCATCACCCTACCCCAGCCTTATCTCCCTACCTCTACCTCCATCACCCCTACCCCAGCCTTATCTCCCTACCTCTACCTCCATCACCCCTACCCCAGCCTTATCTCCCTCTACCTCCATCACCCTACCTCCACCTTATCTCCCCTCTACCTAGCCTCTACCTCTCCTCACCTACCCCAGTCTTATCTCTACCTCTACCTCCGTCACCCCTACCCCACCTTATCTCCCTACCTCTACCTCCGTCACCTACCCCAGCCTTATCTCCCCTACCTCTACCTCCGTCACCCTACCCCGCCTTATCTCCCTACCTCTGCCCCCTACCCCAGCCTTATCTCCCTACACTCTACCTCCGTCACCTCACCTTACCTCCAGCCTTATCTCCCCTACCTCTACCCTACCTCCAGCCTTATCTCCCCCCTCTACCTCCCGTCACCCTACCCCAGCCTTATCTCCCTACCCCTACTCCTCCCTACCTCCATCACCCACCCCAGCCTTATCTCCTACCTCTACACCCCTACCCCAGCCTTATCTCCCCTACCTCTGCCTCCGTCACCCCACCCCAGCCTTATCTCCCTACCTCTACCTCCATACCCCAGCTCCCTACCTCTACCTCCGTCACCCCTACCCCAGCCTTATCTCCCCTACCTCTACACTCCGTCACCCTACCCCAGCCTTATCTCCCCTACCTCTACCTCCATCACCCTACCCCAGCCTCTCCCCTCTACCTCCGTCACCCTACCCCAACCTTATCTCCCCTACCTCTCCCCTACCTCTACGTCACCTCCTCACCCCACCCCAGCCCTTATCTCCCTACCTCTACCTCCGTCACCCTACCCCAGCCTTATCTCCCTACCTCTACCTCCATCACCCTACCCCAGCCTTATCTCCCTACCTCTACCTCCATCACCCTACCCCAGCCTTATCTCCCTACCTCTACCTCCGTCACCCTACCCCAGCCTTATCTCCCTACCTCTACCTCCGTCACCCTACCCCAGCCTTATCTCCCTACCTCTACCTCCATCACCCTACCCCAGCCTTATCTCCCTACCTCTACCTCCATCACCCTACCCCAGTCACCCTACCCCAGCCTTATCTCCCCTACCTCTACCTCCGTCACCCTACCCCAGCCTTATCTCCCTACCTCTACCTCCGTCACCCTACCCCAGCCAAATCTCCCTACCTCTACCTCCGTCACCACCCTACCCCAGCCTTATCTCCCTACCTCTACCTCCGTCACCCCTACCCCAGCCAAATCTCCCTACCTCTCACCTCCGTCACCCCTACCCCAGCCTTATCTCCCTACCTCTACCTCCATCACACCCCTACCCCAGCCTTATCTCCTACCTCTACCTCCGTCACCCCTACCCCAGCCTTATCTCCCTACCTCTACCTCCGTCACCCTACCCCAAAATCTCCCTACTCACCTCCATCACCCTACCCCAGCCTTATCTCCCTACCTCTACCTCCGTCACCCTACCTCTTACCCCCATTTCCGTCTCATGTTTCTTCCTGTCTCCCTCTGTCTCCTCTACCCTGTCCTGATATCTACCTCGTTCTCTGTCTTCCCTTCTGTCTGTGTCTCTTCGCCTCCATCTGTCTGTCCTCCCCCCCTCCCTCGTTCCCCCCAGTCTCGTCCCCTCACAGCCGCCTGGAGGTGGCTGAATATCATTACCGCCTCCTGCCTGGCACCAGTAAGCCTCCCTCCGTGTTTATGGCCAGAACTGGTGTAGTGTAAGCTGTCCTGACACCACCACCACCTGGCTGAGAAAAAACGCACTATAGGCCACCAACACCACTATCACCACCCCAGAAACACATACACACCTGACTGCAACCCCATAGTGAGAGCCGTTGACGTTGGTGTCCATATCAGGTGAACGTTAACACACATAAAGGCCCAGATGGTGTAACACAGACCCGGTACAATAAACCCGCAGACCAGTTGTACTATCCTCAACACAACACAACTACACAGGACAGCAGACACACAGGACAGCAGCCACAGCAGACACAGCAGCCACAGCTTCTCACAGTCAAGATAGTAGTCTCCAACTGCTGTGCCCTCCTTGTTTACAAATCTATCAATCACTTGCTTGACAATAATTATTTCCAGTTCCGGAATAATCAGAGATACAAATTGGCACCCAGAGCTACTAAGACCACCCCCCATGCGCTCCTCTCAGTCCCAGACCTCCATAAAATATCATTGTGAAGGTTTGGAACAACTTACCCCACCCATCCCAGCAAAGACTACGCTCCTTCCTTTAAATTATCTCTTAAAATATCAATTGTCTAAAGTATTAACATTTCTTGTAACACCTACTATATTTACAGTACCTGCTTTTATTGTACCATCAAAACCGTTTTATCGGAAATTAACATGTAAATAAATAAGTAATTACCATTGCAATAAACATAAATGCCAACAGACATAATCCTGAAAGCTCTGTCCTCTTGTTCAACCTTATTACTGTACAACATGTTGTACTGTATTATACTTATGTTTTTCAATTCCACTGTAATTTATGTATATACTTATAACATAAAAATAAACTAAAATAATAATAATAATAAATAAAATAAATAAATAAATATTGAAGTGATAGCCGTGGTAACATTATAGTATGTTCTTATTACCAGCATGCTATTGTACTATTCCAATGATACTAAATGTTACATAATACTTCCTTGAGATAAATGTATAGTATATATCAGGTGCCTAAAAAGAAACTCAGGTTCCACTGGCTCCAGCCATGTTAATATTGTTATTATTATCCACTCTGTATCTGTATTTTTCTGGCTAAATAAACTCTTTCAATTCATCAATCAATCAGGACGTGGCATTAAATAAGTATATTACTTATCAGGTTCACACACAGGAAGGTTCACACACAGGAAGTTCGGATTACACACAGGTTGTTCACACACAGAGGTTCACACAGGAAGGTTCACACACGGAAGATTCACACACAGGAAGGTTCTACACAGGAAGGTTCTAGTTCCACAAGGTCACACAGTTCACACACACACAGAAGGTTCACACACAGGAAGGTTCACACACAGGAAGGGTTCACACACAGGAAGGTTCACACACACAGGAAGGTTCACAGTTCACAGGAAGGTTCACACACAGGAAGGTTCACACACAGGAAGATTCACACACAGGAAGGTTCACACGGAAGGTTCACACACAGGAAGGTTCACACACAGGAAGGTTCACGGGGTTCACACAGGAAGATTCACACACAGGTGGAAGATTCACAGGGTTCACAAGGAAGGTTCAACAGGAGGTTACACAGGTTCACACACAGGAAGGTTCACACAGGAGATTCACACAGGAAGGTTCACACAGGGTTCACAGGAGATTCACACACAGGAAGGTTCACACAGGAAGGTTCACACAGGGAGTTCACACAGGGGTTCACACACAGGAAGGTTCACACACAGGAAGGTTCACACAGGAAGGTTCCACACAGGGAAGGTTCACACAAGGAAGTTCACACAGGAAGGTTCACACAGGAAGATTCACACAGGAAGATTCACACAGGGAAGGTTCACACACAGGAAGGTTCACACACAGGAAGATTCACACAGGGGTTCACACGGAAGGTTCACACACAGGAAGTTCACAGGATTCAAAGGTTACACACAGGAAGATTCACACACAGGGAAGGTTACACACAGGAGGTTCACACACAGGAAGGTTCACACACAGGAAGGTTCACACAGGAAGGTTCACACAAGGAAGTTCACACACAGGAAGGTTCACACACAGGAAGTTGGTTCACACACAGGAAGGTTCACACACAGGAAGATTCACACACAGGAAGGTTCACAAGGGTTTGGTTCACCAGGAGGTTCCAAACACAGGAAGTTCCACAAGGTTCACAGAGGTTCACACAGAGTCACACAAGGGTTCACACAGAGGTTCACAACGGGGATTCTTACCGAATACAACGGAAGGTTCACACACAGGAAGATTCACACACAGGGAGGTTTACACACAAGAAGGTTCACACACACAGGAAGGTTTACAGCAACAGAAGGAAGCCACACACAACAGTCACGGTGCGTCATAACCAGAACATACTGTACCTATCGTCATAACCAGAACACATGCACACTGTCGTCATCACCAGAACACACTGTACACTGCCGTCTGGCACATCGGGCACTATACGTCATAACAGAACACATACTGTACTACGTCATAACCAGAACACAACTGCTACACTATCGTCATAACCAGAACACATACTGTACACTGCCGTCGCAACCAGAACACATTGTACACTACGTCATAACCAGAACACATATGTACTACGTCTGCCGAACATACTACACTGCACGTCATAACCAGAACACATACTGTACACTATCGTCATAACCAGAACACATGCTGTACTGCGTCATAACCAGAACACATGCTGTGCACTCGTCTAGAACACACTGCCCATTATAGTCATAACCAGCATACTGCACTCTAGTCATAACCAGAACACATACTGTACACTATCGTCATAACACATACGTCACTGCGTCGTAACAGAACACATACTGTACGCTCGTCATAACCAGAACACATACTGTGCACTATGCGTCATAACCAGAACACATACTCGTCTAACATACTGTACACTATGCATTCTAAGAACACATACTGTACACTATCGTCATAACCAGAACACATACTGTGCACTATACGTCATAACCAGAACACATACTGTACACTATGCGTCATAACCAGAACACATACTGTACACTATCACGTCATAGAACACATACTGTACACGTCGTAACCAGAACACATACTGTACACTATACGTATGTAGAACACATACTGACACATACTGTACACTATACGTCATAACCAGAACACATACTGTACACTGTCATAACCAGAACACATACTGTACACTATCGTCATAACCAGAACACATACTGTACACTATACGTCATAACCAGAAATACTGTGCACTATCGTCATAACAGAACACATACTGTACACTATCGTCTACCAGAACACACGCACTGTCGAACACATGCTATAACCACATACTGCGTCAGCCAGAACACATACTGTACACTATACGTCATAACCAGAACACATACTGTGCACTATCGTCCCAGAACACCTTTACTGCGTCATAACCAGAACACATACTGTACACTATCCGTCATAACCAGAACACATACTGTGCACTATACGTCATAACCAGAACACATGCTGTACACTATGCGTCATAACCAGAACACATACTGTACACTATCGTCATAACAGAACACATACTGTACAACTATCGTCATAACCAGAACACATACTGTACACTATCGTCATAACCAGAACACACACTGTGCACTATCGTCATAACCAGAACACATACTGTACACTATACGTCATAACCAGAACACATACTGTACACTATACGTCATAACCAGAACACATACTTGCACTACGTCATAACCAGAACACATACTGTACACTATCGTCATAACCGAACACATACTGTACACTATCGTCATAACCAGAACACACTGTACACTATGCGTCATAACAGAACACATACTGTACACTATCGTCATAACCAGAACACATACTATACGTCGCAACGAACATACTGTACACTATCGTCATAACCAGAACACACTCTGTACACTACACGTCATAACCAGAACACATACTGCTATCGTCATAACCAGAACACATACTGTACACTCGTCATAACCAGATCTGAAGAACACATACTGTACACTATACGTCATAACCAGAACACATACTGTACACTATGCGTCATAACCAGAACACATACTGTACACTATCGTCATAACAGAACACATACTGTACACTACACGTCAGAACACATACTGTACACTATCGTCATAACCAGAACACACTGTACACTATGCGTCATAACCAGAACACATACTGTACACTATCGTCATGCAAGAACACATACTGTACACTATCGTCATAACCAGAACACATACTGTACACTATACGTCATAACAGAACAATACGCAACAGAACACACACTGTACATATCGTCATAACCAGAACACATCTTGTACACTATCGTCATAACCAGAACACATACTGTACACTATACGTCATAAAGAACACATACTGTACACTATCGTCATAACCGAACGACACTACTGTAACTATGGTCATAACCAGAACACATACTGTACACTATGCGTCATAACCAGAACACATACTGTACACTATGCGTCATAACCAGAACACATCGCACACTCGTCATAACCGAACACATACTGTACACTATCTTACGTCATAACCAGAACACACATACTGTACACTATGCGTCATAACCAGAACACATACTGTACACTATACGTCATAACAGAACACATACTGTACACTTACGTCGCCAACAGAACACATACTGTACACTATGCGTCATAACAGAACACATACTGTACACACGTCATAACAGAACACATACTGTACACTATATTATAACCAGAACACATACTGTACACTATACGTCATAACCAGAACACATACTGTACACTACGTCATAACCAGAACACATACTGTGCACTACGCGTCATAACCAGAACACATACTGCGCACTAT